>NC_137819.1:34940224-35222724 GCF_963921795.1 Nannobrachium achirus | reverse complement strand
ACATACATTTATGTTCCATATACTACCAGGAACTTTGCTTGTTCAAAACCCAAGAACTTAGTTACCTACAACTTTAGAGCCGAGTCAACACATCCTAACACAAAATGCTGATAAATGACGGAAACGGTCAAGAGAATGCTGTGGTGCACAGCTGAAAATGAGCACCATTAGTATTACTTTAACTCAAAGAGCTTTCAGTGTAATTGAAAGTGGGACTGTGTGGATTTGCTGTGTTGTTGACAGGGGCGTCACAAGGGGGGTAAAAGTGGGACTGAGTTACTAGGGCCCAAGGTGGAGGGGCCTTAATTATTTTATACTTTAGCTATTGAAAAATAGCAGATATACAAGCTCGTAGATCTGCTATTTTTGAAAAGTCGTGAAAATGTGTGCAAATCTTTGAATACATGTATTTTTTAAGCGAACATTTGCAACTCAAATTTTGCTTCTGGGAGGTCCCTGGAACTAAATATTTTGAGGTGCGGGTCCGTGACCAAATACATATCATTTTGGGGGTCCTTCACATGAAAAAGTTTGAGCACCACTGACATAGAAACATAGGTTTTTCAAAAAACCTTAGAAGGATTTGAAATATTCAAAGAGTTGCACAAAAATAGCAGATAGTTACAAAATATTTAGTTCCATGGACCCCCCAGAAGCAAAATTTGAGTTACAAATGTTCGCTTAAAAAATACATATATTCAACGATTTGCACACATTTTCACGACTTTTCAAAAATAGCAGATCTACAAGCTCACAGCGCGGCACTGAGCTTGTATTATCTGCTATTTTTCAATAGTTAAAGCACAAAATAATGCGTAATAAGGCGTTCCCAGTCTAAATGGGTTAAACCCCCTCCCCCTATGAAGACCATTCACGGGGGGCCCCGCAGTGAATTCTTGTACCCAGGGCCCAGAATGTGGTGCGACGCCCCTGGTTGTTGATGGATCAAAGAGCAGGCTGAAGAGGAAAAGAATGAGCAGAGAGGCAAATGCTACTGACAGCAAGGCGATGCAGCCAATGCAGTAGGTTGTCCACATTCACTTTGCTTCAACCATTGAACTAATCTCTGTGACACATTCTATGGCCATTTGTAAATGATTTGCATAGGAGCATACTACCACCTAGTGGGTGTTTGTATTTTGCCATTATGATAAAAAAAATAAACAATTGTTACAACAAATAATGGGATGCACTTGATTTGGGATGTTTAATTAATTACAAAATTACAAAATGTTACCAAAAAATCCAACTTGATAAAGAGAAATGAAAGAAATTATATATACTACTATAGGCTACAATGGAACTAACAGTTCTATCACATAATCAGTTGACAAGGTCAGAATTTGCAGTCAGATAATGAAATTGTTATTTATGGTGTCCTGATCCTGGAAACACCTCCATCAAGCTAATCTTTATGTTGCATGGGTTGGAAAAGTCATAATTCACCCTCACTGACATTCACCTGATGCACTGTGTAACAAGCTATTCATCACAACACTAGATGTCAGCATTTAATCATTGATGTTATAACCTGAACATATATTATGACAGGAGCAAACAACACCTATGAGGAGGGGGGCCCTGAAGGGTCTATAGTGAGCTGAGCCTATGATTTGAATTGAGAATCTTCTGTAGCCCAATTTACAGTATGTATACCCCTAGCCTAGTACAATGGTGTTGCTTGCCGACATTAACCGATTTTCGAGCTAAGGACGTGAAAATGTTTTCTTGAAAATCTGTTCTTGTCAGAAAGTGATCGTTCGATGGAGGATTTTGGATTATGCACCAATTACTATTAAAAAATTGTAAAAAGAAAAATCGAAAACACAAAATCTGGGATTGTACCAGCATATAGCAAGTAACTAAATGTTATACAGATATTCAATAATCCACATTAGGTAAGATTTTCTTTCAAAATAAAACTGCCTAGTTAGACATAAACTCTTTAACAGTGTTGTTCATTTTTTCTTTTTTTTTTACCTTTGACATGAGAGGACAGTGAAGCCAGACAAGAAAGCGAGGCCCGAGAAGAGGGGTTCGGGAATTGAATCAGGGACATTGTGGTAACGTGAGTGGCATGCTTACTATGAGACATTATAGTGGACATGAGCTTATTACATTTTCAAATTGTAAAGTGAAATTGTTTTACTGACACTTCTTGCACTGGAACCTTCTTTTCCTCCCCCCCATATAACTACTCAATAACTACTCTATATGAAATGCCTTGTGGTCGCAAATGGTCAATTGCCCCACAGATGAAGTGCACTTGGCTCAGAAGGAAGAGTAAATTAACAATAGGAAGGGAACATCAGGTTTTAGGACACATGTTCCAGCTTCCTGCGTCTTTCCCACATTCCTCTTAAACTGTAATAGGACGACCTTTCAACATGTCCGACAGCCCATCAAACTGCCCCTTAGCCTTGACCCTGGGGTGAGGCAGGAAAGATAGCTTTGTTCTCACCAATTTTGCCCCTTGCGCTGCCCTGTAATGGAGTGGCCTGAGCTGCTATGGGACATCCACTACCGCCCCCCCCACCCCCTTTTTTCACAATGATCTCTGACTGGATAAGAGCCACGAACTGGACGTGGAGTCACAGTTCATTTCATTTTTCAACCATCGATGAGATCTCAGCTGTTATCTGATTAAATTGAACAACCAGCGCTAAGGTGGGGGTTCTGCCGTGAATAAAGCTCTCTTGAATGCGCACACACACACACGCTCGCGCGCGCAGGGGTGTCGCACCAAATTCTGGGCCCTGGGTACTACTAGGGTACTACTAGTGGGTACTACTACAAGCTCACAGCGCGGCACCGAGTGCCGCGCTGCGAGCTTGTAGATCTGCTATTTTTGAAAAATCTTGAAAATGTGGGCATTTTTCAAAAATATTTCAAATCCTTCTAAGGTTTTTTGAAAAACCTATGTTTCTATGTCAGTGGTGCTCCAACCTTTTCATGTGAAGGACCCCCAAAATTAAATGTATTTTGCCACGGACACCCATGTCAAATTATTTACTTCCAGGGACCCCCCAGAAGCAAAATCTGAGTTACAAATGTTTGCCTAAAAAATACATTCAAAGATTTGCACACATTTTCACGACTTTTCAAAAATAGCAGATCTACAAGCTCGTATATCTGCTATTTTTCAATAACTAAAGTATACAATAATTCCAGGCCCCTCCACTGGGCCCTAGTAACTCAGTCCCACTTTCCCCCCCCTTGTGATGCCCCTGCACACACACACACACACACACACACACACACACACACACACACACACACACACACACACACACACACACACACACACACACACACACACACACACACACACACACACCTCAGTAACAGAAATCCCCACACAATCCCCCCACTTTGTCAGCAGTTTTGAATTCATTTGGCCCCTTCTCAACAAGATGATAGGAATAATCTGGCCAAGTGAGATTGACAGTTCATTTCAGAAATCAATATTTACAATTTACTTCTTTCAAAGTTCATTCTGGGAGACGGGCCCCATATTATCCTCCTCCCAAATAAGCTGATCATATCTCCGCCGGCCCTGGAATGAGTTTCCTCCCCAAAATGTGCCCTTTTTTTCCCCCTCTCCTCTCCTTCTCCTCTTCTCTCTCTTCTCAGAAATCAATGTCTACGTTTGTGCGCTTTAATCTGGCCTGATGACAGTAAATCTTTATCTGTTTCTGTGCAAGCAGCAGTGCGGCGGCTGACACCATTTCCCATCAGAACAAAGGAGCGTGGGCCTGTGTGGACTGCCGGAGATACATGGGGCTCTAATGTGGCTGGACATGTTTCAACAGGGCCATTAATCAGAGGGGGTGACAGCCAAACCTCTGCACAGGGGCTGTCGCCGCTCTCCTGGGCTAAAGTCAGATCTACAGGAAAATGCACCACATAGGCCTGAGTCCTGGGCAGGTGGATAGAGATCAGGAGCCACGTGCTGTCTCACATGAGTCCTCTCTTATGTCACCTCTGTCCTCTATCTGTCACAACTATGTGTTGATACTGTCGCTTCTTCTTTCTGTCATCAGATCTTCATTGAAAGAATTGCGTGACATTTTTAATCATTTCATTTTTGAAGCTTTCAGCACTTCGTTGTGAATGTCCTTATTTGCACAGATTTATGTTATGTACTGTAAATCTGATGCACTCCCATGAAAATCATTTTCCATAATGAGCTCAACCTCTTACAGACAAACGGTAGATGTCAAGATTTTCAAGATATCTCATTTATGAATTATACACTTCACTTGTACTATAACAACAAAGTCCTGGGCACAGTGGGATATAATAATAATAATACATGTCACACACAATAATACATGCACACACATGCACACACATGCACACACATGCGCGCACACACACACACACACACACACACACACACACACACACACACACACACACACACACACACACACACACACACACACACACACACACACACACACTTTTTATGATGAAGACCGTAAAGCATCCTAAGCATTACTTTTATCCTGAATGACAGACATGCAGCCATAAGCCACCACACCTCACCCATGAAATAAAGCCCTATGATGATTCATAACCAACCGCTATATTAATAACATCACCCCAAGCGGTGAAAGAATGGATTGGAAGTGGATTTATTATTCAGCAGATTTATGACATCCCTACTTCCCACACACCAGTGAAGTAACACCTCTCTCACTGCATTCAGTTGGGCTCCACAGGGAATTATTAGGTGGTAATCTATTGTTAAAGAGCTTTTAGAGTGATGGATGAAATGTCAGCTATCTACACACAATCAATTCATATCTAATTAGCCCATATTATTTATGACACATACAATGGGAGGAAAGGGTCCCGGGGGATGAATAGAGACCTCAGCTGCCACTGAGTGAAATGAGAAATGGGGAGGGGGGGCTTATCATTAAGTGAGTGCATTTAGAGCTGGGCTAGGCAACAGTATTTGATTAGCACTCAGGCGTCAAGATATGTATTTCCCGGTTACACATATAAGTGGTGATGTTTCTAAGTGGAGAACTGCCCCCCGTATTTCCCAGAGATCGGGACGGGAGGGTGATTGTTTGTGATCAGTCCTTCTCATCTAACTCTGTATCGCTTAGCCTAGTGTTTCTCAAACCAAATGTCAATGTCTCTCTCTGACAGTGTACAAATGTGTATAGTGTCAGAGAGTTACAGACTTGTATGGGTCAATTTAGACCCCCTAAAGGAACCCACAGAGTCCCTGGAATCCAATTGGCTTAGCATACTGCAAACAAACAACCTATACACACCTGTGCACGTTAACATTCACACATTAATGTTGTTTATATAAATACAAATAACTTGTAGATATGCTTGCACACATACAGACATGTTACTATCCCTCAGAAACAGTTCAATTTAGCCTTTGAAGGAATTGTTCACCGGTATGGTTGTGCAAGCCTGACATCTACTGGTCATCACAGGTTCATTATGGTAGGCTACAATTACATTATCCTACACCTACAGCCTTCATGTCTCCCCAAGTTTTGTTTGCAGAACATGCGGTGCAGTTATCACCCTGTCCTTTTGTCACTTGAACTCTTGCACAAAAAAGATCACGTCTTATTTATTGAAGACTCAACACAACAGTCAACATGACACGTTTAGGTTTCGACGGTGGACAATATGTGCAATGCATAGCTGCTAGAGAGTAAACAGTCGATCACATGCAGTCACACTTAATTATTATTATTATTCAATAAACAATCCTAAAAAAGGTAAATATCTTATGAATTAAAAACAAACTGAAAGCGTATTATTTTTTACAGTAATTTCATGAAGAAATTAAAGAAAAATTAAAGAAATTCCATAAATTAGAAAACAAATGTTTAGCCGATCTACAAGCTCTCACAGCTGTGGTGACGTCACTGAATCGTCCAGCAGCGCAGAGCCTTCTGCAGCGGTTAGCCGGAAGGCTATTTGGCTACTAGCTAACCTTCTCCTGGATTTAGATTGAGTTAATTTACAATAATAATCCCAGAGAAAACATGTTAAATACATTTTCACCAGGAAAACAATGCTATTTAAAAAAGGCCTACCTGTAGATGAAAACGCTGACGTTGTCTGTTTACCTTGTAGTTGTGTAGGGTAGTGGGCGTGTCCAGACTTGACAGTGTGACGTAGTGTTGACATGACCTCGCACTGTGAGACGTTTTCATGGTTTTTACTTTGTTGAATGTTGACGCCGGATGATTTAAAAAGGCCGGTCACAAGCCATAACCTCGTCATTAGTGAAGATGATGGAGATGTGTGTCCAGGAGTCAAGTGTGGTTTGTCCAACTGCAGTAGGCAGTACAGTCTACCAGGAGCCCCACTTCCACAAGCACAACTACCTTCGAGTGTGATGGTTTCATTGCAAGAGGAAGTTCTTGCAGGTACATGACCACAACCACAAGGTCAACAAGGAGGAGGAGAAGAGGAGTAGGTTAGCCCGGAAAGGAGAGTACATCATGGCTGAGTTGTTGCAGACAGAGAAGACCTACGTCAGAGATCTACGTGAATGCCTAGAGCGTACCGGTGGGAGATGACCAGTGGAGTGGAGGAGGAGATACCTGCTGGCATCCTCCACAAGGAACATGTCATCTTTGGAAACCTCCAGGAGCTCTACGAATTCCACAGCAGTAATTTCCTGAGGGACTTGGTCAACTGTGAGCTGCCAGAGGATGTGGGACACCGTTTTGTCACATGGGCTGAGAAGTTCCACATATATGCGAGTAATGCGACCTACTGCAAGAATACACTTGACTCTAATGAACTCATTTCAGAACATGCTGGAACCTTCTTCGACGACATCCAGCAGAGACACGGTCTCGATCGGGCAAATACTGTCAAATCCCACCTCATCAAACCTGTACAAAGAATCACAAAGTGCCAGATCCTGCTTTATGGTCTGGAGGTGATACTGAGTGTTCTTATGAGAGAGTTAATGATGTCATGCACCTCGTCATGTTGAAGGGTTTCCGAGAGCCTGTATGTCCAGGGTAACTTGATCCTCCAGGACAGTTTCCAGCTGTGGAACCCCAACGCTTTCATTCAGAAGGCTCACAACCGTCACCTGTTCCTGTTCCAGAAGTCATTGGTCTTCAGCAAGGAGATCAAGGACCCCGCTGGCAGAACAAAGTATAAGTACAAGAATAAACTAGACCAGGTCAACCTGGTTGTGCCAGACCCCCTGTCTGTCATCATCATTTATGACCATCATCATGTCATCATCATATATACCCTTTATATAGAAAACCCGGACAGACCGACATTTGCTTATGTAGGCCTACCCATTTCATGGGTCTGGCAACTACCAACTTCAGAGTTGTTAGGGATTACAAAGCACATTGAAGAGGATCTCTGTTGGCAGTAAGGAACTCCACCTCTCACAGTAGAACTGTACTTAAGGCATCCAATATGGAAGCAAAACAGGTGTGGATTAAGAACACCAGGGAGGTGATGCAGGGGAGAGAGACTCACCTGAAGTTTAGTCGTTCTCTTCACCTCCCCAAAACACTAGCACTGTTAAAAAGCAGGTGCAGGAATAGCTTTGCAGGTACTGGCATCTCAACTTATAGCAGATGAGGCCAGTGGACCAACAGGAGACAAAACAGAAGACACTGTACTGTAACCTCACCTGTTTTATAATATGATTATTATATAATAATATAATAATTATTATTATAATTAATTATTAAGTCCTGAGATTCATTTAACATCAAAGAGTGTACAAATGGACCAAAATGGACCTGCTGTTCTTTAATAATATCTTGTATTTTCTTGTTTCGTGTTTCTCTTTCATCATTAATCATTTCAATTTTATTTTGTCTGTAACAAACAACTCCAATAAAATATCTAATAAATAACAAAACAGTGTGTCAACTTCTAATATTATGGCTCACAATGGCTTATAGTAGTGATCATAATGATAGCTGCTGTGCAGCTATGGGACTGATCTTATCACACTAAAACCTGTGGAGGTGTTCTAAAGTGGTCTCAGTCTATGAACACAGCAATTTGCTTATTTCTCATACTTTCTATTTTGGTTACGTGTTCTGTGTCAATATAAGTTATCTTAATGTGTAAACCTGTTTAATGTAATATGCAAAACATCACACCAAAAAGACTAGGAGAACTCAAATGTGAGGCTCATGCCTATAGTTAAAGGAGAAGTTCAACCCTAAAATGACTTTTTACATCAATTACTCACCCCATGGAGACTTGAGTTCAATAATATATTTTTTTTTTTGTCGCATCCCTAAGCCAATAATTTGATTATAATAAATGTACCCCCATTGATTCTGGATGGAGACCCAAATGCATTTTGGTCTCCATCCGGAATCAATGGGCCTACAAATAGTCTCCTCAAATTATTGACTTAGGAATGCGACAAAAACTGAAAAATATTATTGAACTCAAGTCTCCATGGGGTGAGTAATTGATAGAAAAAAATGTTTTTGGGGGTGAACTATTCCTTTAGGGTGAAATTGTTGTCAGTGACATTCTTTAAAGCTGCAAATGTAACTAATCTGCATGGTAAAGTGGGTTGAGGTGGTTTCCCTTCTATTTCTATTGGGAACTCTACTGGTTGACAAGAGATTGCCAAGTACAATATCGCACCTGCCCAAGTGGGCATTCTGTGGTACTGATAGATTGTAGCTTTAACTACGGAGCATATTTTGAAAGTTAACATCCAGAAGAACACTACAAGAGCACTAGAAGAACGTGTCTAGAGGGTGATGGTACCGTTACATGGTGCAGTGGTGAGCTTTAACAGCAACTTCTGCAAACTATAATAATAATTGAAAGAAAGCAACTATACTGTATATCTAAACAAGAATAGTTGTCTACTTACAGTACATAAACAAGAATAGTTGCCTATGTATGCCACTAATATTCAAGAAGGGACTACTAATATAAACAAGAGTAATACTAAGGCTGATAATGAACTTTTACTATACTCCAGGAGTTGACTTTAAAGACTATTTCCTGAGTAAATCCTTAAACTCAGAAATCTTTGAGACATTAAGTATTGCAATCTTCTAATCCACTAGACACTGCTTGCTCTTAAGTCAGTGTTATCTTTGAGTTCTTTTTTTACTTTCAAACGTTACGCAGTAGATAATGGTGAGAGTGGGGTTTCAACTCACAACCTTAAAGACACAAGTAAATCTATAATCAACTGAGCAACAGCCTTACATGACAGTATGGAACATTCATATTAGTTGAGTAAAGAGCACCTGTTACATAGCCTGTAATAGCCTATAAACACAGATAATTTGGAATATGGGAGTCACAGGTGCCATTAATAAAGAGGAGAGGAGAGGACCAAGGTGCTGAGGTGAACACAAATGTTTTTTTGTGGTTATTTTTTAATTTTCAATACAATGTTTAAAGTTTACACAATGTCATTAGAAATAGGGTAGGCTACTCAAGTTCAAGTAAAACACTGTTTTCATACCAAAATCAGATCCATAACATTAGAAAAATACAATAAAAAGTTCTGAAATATACCCCAAAAAAAAAAAAAAAAAAAATATATATATATATATATATATATATATATATAAAGATAGGCTGGAACCCTTATATGCAAATTAAATTGGCACCAACTATAACAACCTATTACACTGACAAACACTGTCCAATATAACCTGTTACTCTTATCTTAAAATAAATCTACACCCTTTCTGTAGGCCTACCTTATCCCTCTTCTGTTCAAGAAACTAAATAAGAAACAACCCAGTAGCAATTCTTCATTGAGACCTTTGGGCTTTGGGGTGTTCAGTCTGTAAGGTGTGTCTCTCTCTTAGAGTAGTTTTTCTTTCTAAAGGCTATGCCCTGAAATCTCAAAGAGCAGACGTCATGTCCCACCACATTAACGTCTAGCCATTGGCTTTTTTGTTCTGAAATCCTGAAACTCTGTATTGCAATCTGCATTATTTTGATGTTTTCTTCTTTTTCTTTTTATCAACACAAGAACCCCAGATTTTTATTTTATTTATTCATTTATTTATGTATTTTTTTGGGGAATCACATTTAAACATGATATTATACCTCCAAAACATGTAAACAACAATTTTATTATCAAAGACCAATAAATCAGAGTAAGAAACAAGTAATCCTGATGCAGTATAATCTTCAGAAATATGATTTGACAAAGGAATAATGCTTATATACCGTAGTCCTGCCAGGTATTTTTGGTATAATGGTGACTGCCAGTGCTGAGTGACGTGGAAGCCAGGGCCATTACCTCTATTCAAAGTCAGTTTAATGAAGTTCAGCCCTAAGGGATAAGCAGGAAGTAGGAGCTAATCTTCAAAACCAGTGAGCCAGGTAAATGAAATCAGTGGCCTGGTCAGATGGATTATACCAGAACACATCGGACTGTGCAAAAACAGGAGATAAATTATAACAAAAGAATGTGATGTTTTACATCATGTACAACATGGCTATACATTATTTGTTTTAATACAGTGCTATTTTGTCTTTTTTACTTCTTTCATTTAGTCCCAGGGTCAATGTCAAAATTAAATAATCGGTATAGTTAGAACAATAGATGTTGGTGCAGGCAGGGTTTGTACCCAGGGTTTGTGTTTGTGTGTGTGTGTGTGTGTGTGTGTGTGTGTGTGTGTGTGCGTGCGTGCGTGCGTGCGTGCGTGTGTGCGTGCGTGGGTGCGTGCGTGCGTGCGTGTGTGTGTGTGTGTATGTGTGAACTGTGTGGTTTATTTGACCTTTTCCTCTACAAAACAATCAAAACCCTGCACTTGTATGATGTTCATCAAACATATAATTTTCCGAATGTCTGTCTGAGTGAGTGAGTGAGTGTCTGTCTGTCTGAAACAGCGTTTCTCCTCAGTGGCTGGAGCAATTGATCTGAAATCGCATCACCATTAGCATATGAACACACCTGACATAACTGTGAAGCCCGTTTGTCACTTTCACAAATCATATGCTGTATATTAGCATTTTTATGGTGTATCTACTATCTATTCTGCATCTAGCATGAGGCATATCTATTCTGCATCTAGCATGATACATCCATGTGTGCAGGCGGGGGGGTGGGCTGGCGGGAGGGGGGGGGGGGGGGGGGGACAGTATCTCTGTAGCCATTAAACGAAACGGGTATTTTTTACATTGATGCTCCTACATATTATCATGCAAGCACCAGTTAAAGTTACTTTCCATCCCTCATATACTGTGTGCACAGTGCACACATCCCATAACCCACACACTGCACATCATTTCGGAGCTCATATCTTTGAACGGGTAAGGGCTAGTTTACATAATTTTCTATAGCATGTACATGATAGGCTGAAAAGCAAGTCTCAGATCAGTTCCCTTACTATAGTTTATACAGAACAGAGCGCCATAATAACTTACATTGTGTCTTTAAGTGTCAGTAAATGGCACCGCTTCCATCCTGCTGCGGGGGTCTCTTGTCTGATTCAGTGGGTGCTCGCTGGTGGTCTGGCACCAAAACACCTGCTTATAGGACTTCCTGAAGTTTTCTGACAGGAAGGCGTAGATGATGGGGTTGACGGAGGAGTTGCTGTAGGCCAGGCAGTGTGCCACCACACGGAACAGGAAGGATGCCTGGGTGAGGGGGAAGGTGCCGAACTCCACCCACAGGTGGACAACGTGATGTGGCAACCAGGACAAGCAGAAGACCACAACCACCACCAGGACTGTCTGGGTAGTCTAGGCAGCAACATGGGGAGATGATGGAGAGAATAACCTTTTAACAATTTTGCGGTGTGATTGTGTGTTGACATGAAATGGTCATTTGTCCCACTAACCTTCTTTTTAGAAGTCTCTGACTTTCTGGATGTGTTTTTCAGCTTTTTGTGTAAATGGTTTAAAACCTATGACAGATGAGAGATGCCATTGTGTTATAGTTAACATGGATAAACAAAATTTTGAGGTTTTTATTCTTAAATAATAGCCTACAATGTTATTTATAAAATAATCAGAAAGAATGCAAGTTATGCTACACAGTTTCCAAATGTACATAATAGCCTATCCTTCTCATGTTAAAAAAAATAAAACATAATAAGCCTACCCACCTTTGCGTAACAGACAGATATCAAAGTAAGTGGCAGAAGGTAACCAAAAACGAATGTGCACACCACGTAGATTTGTCTGTGATAATCTTCTGGCCAAACCTCCCAGCAAAACGTGCTGTTTCCCTCTATTTCAACGATGCTCTGGTAGTGAGCCACTGGCGCTGCCATCACCACGGACACAGTCCATATGACCAGGACCCCCAGCATGGCATGTCTGCCCACGCGGATGGACGAAGATTTACGCGCGTGGACAATAGCCACATATCGGTCCACCGACATCGCCGACAAAGTAAAAATACTGACAAGCATGGAGACGGTGGAAAAATAATGAGTGAACTTGCAAATGAAAGCCCCGAGTACCCATGTCGGCAGCATGTAAACGGCGGACTGAAAAGGGACACAGAACAGGAGGTAGGACAGGTCAGCCACGCTCAGGTTGAGGATGAAGATGTTTGTTGTGCTTCTTCGTCGTCCGGGTTTACTGCGCGCCAACACAGCGATTACCATGCTGTTCCCAAGCACACCCAGGATAAAAATTAGTCCAAATATAAGAAGCGTAATAAAGTTATCTACGCCTATCCCCAGCAAAGGTTTAGTTGCAGTTGGCAAAGTCACAGTGTCGTTACTGAATGGTTGACTTTGGTTATCCATTATTTGTCAGGTAGTCTACAATGGTGTAAGCCGGAATCTGAAAGATATAGTCTAAGAAGTTTCAGGCCGCCATATAAAATGTCAAGCCTGCGCACAAATCTGAGCTTTAAATGGTTCATCCAACCAGCGCCTTCATATGAGTGTGTGCGCGCGGAGAGGGGATGCATCATGCATGGAGCAAATTTATTTGCAGGCTTCTCCCAGTATTTACAAGCAAGTTGAAGCAACGTCATGAGTCTGTGCGTATTAAATTCCACCAAAACTTACAGGTCACCGCCCCGCCCAGTTCTAGCCCATTTTGCTTGTTAGGATCGCTCACACATCTTTACATTAGCCTATACTCAAGGATCCAAGTCATTGGCCAGTTGGAACCCACAGCGTTTGACTGCCGCCTCTGAGGGCAGCATGAATTTAAATCCATAATCTGAGAGATTTTATACAGAAATTACTCCTAAACAGACCTTCACAAAGCGAAGAACATGGTGGGATTGGAGAAAAGGTGATATATGCTATTTGATGTCACTTACTGCCTATACCTGATTATGGCACATTTGTTATGTTATGTAACACATGAGAAACCATAGAAAGCTGAATATTTTCATATGAAGAATGAATGTCATTTAGGCAAACGGAAGCAACCTAAGACACCTACAATGATGATGTCACATGACAATGGTACTGCCATTATGCACGCATGTGATATCTTTAGAGATTTGTTGAGACAACCATCTGGAAATGACGACACAGATGATGCACACCGTAGGCTATGTAACTTGAGAGCAGCAACTGATATGATCTTTAGCATGTGGTTGTCCTTAGACTGTTGGGCATGTGAAGCATTTTGCTTCTTTTGGAGTTAGGCTATACACAGCAGGTAACCATGTAGATTACTGCTGAAATCACTTTGGATACCTGGAGAAAGAAAGAAAGAAAGAAAGAAAGAAAGAAAGAAAGAAAGAAAGAAAGAAAGAAAAGAAAGAAAGAAAGAAAGAAAGAAAGAAAGAAAGAAAGAAATACTCAATGTAGTAAAATAGGATAGTGGATTATTTGTAATTGATGATTTGTGGTTGCATTTAATGCCAGTTCTTCATTTGCATCCCTTCTTGTCTTCTTGCCAGAAGACGTTTACCTTTAGTGCTACAGAGCTTGTGTAAAAAAAGAAGAAGAAGAAAAAAGAAAAGAAAAGTAGTCTACTATCTGAATAATATGAGTTGTCATATCGGAGAAAAGTATGATTTATTTCAGCACCATGGAGACTGGAGAGCTCATGTCACAGCTATGGAGCTGTCCATGGTGCTGAAATAAATCAGGTGCACAGAAAGACCACAGGTGGTGCTAAATCACCTGTCCATTTGGACTCTTGACTAGATCTATGGTTCTCAACCTTTTCAGGCCACGACCCCTAAAATAATCACATTTTAACTGGGGACCCCCCACCCTGACGAACAGTAAGAGTTGAGGAATTACATTTTGTATAACACAATTCTATTGGGAAAATAGCAGATCGGCTATTTTCGCAATTTCCGCCTCTAATATTTGACCAATGTTTGATTTGTCATTTTAGAGGTTTTAAAAAGTCCTTAAATTGTCACTTTAGAAATGTGCAGATATACCCTCTATACACTTAAACTTTGTGTTGGTTTGTTTACTGTGTGTTGAGTGAGAAAACAATGTTGCACAATGTTGCACCCCCCCCCCCCCCCCCCCCCCCCCCACACACACACACACACACACACACACACACACACACACACACACACACACACACACACACACACACACACACACACACACAAATAATTTGGGGAGGCCCCTGCGGGTCCCGACCCACAGGTTGAGAACCAAGTTTATATTTTCGTTATTTGAGCGGTGCTAACCGCTCCTTCACACCGGGTGTCAATTCCCAATTAAAATCGTGTTGATGCTGTTGTAATGCCTGGCCATTGCATTTGATTTCCAAATATCTACAAGCTCACAATGCGTTGCATCTGTGAGCTTGTAGATCGGCTATTTTCAAATGGCCTGAATAGGCCTGAATAGGGCTGAAGTTGTTAATGTATGTTTTTGTAATAATGATCAAAATCAACAAAGTAACTATAGAAACTAATTATTTGAAAACTACGTTTTCAAATAATTGTAGGGGAGTAAAAATATAATATTTGGATGGAGTGGAGTAAAAGTATTGGAAATTGGAAATACTCAAGTACAAATAACTCAAAAGTGTAGAGCCTACTTAAGGAGCCTACTAAAGATGCAGTGCCATGATTCCCCCCCAAAACATGATGATCAGGTATTATGATTATATAGGAGGAAGAAAAAACAAAAACAAAAAAGGTGTACAGAAAGTGTTAAAATTGGGGTTTTATGTGGCCACACCCTGGCTGGTGGCCCAGCTGAAGTTAGCTACACCCACAGTGTTGGATGAATGGTAAAAGTGGAGGCGATGAGTTTATGATGTCATTTAATCAACATCATGTTTTTCGACTGGGCCTTTTGAGGCTTTCAGGAAGTAACCAAAAATACACAGGGAAGACAAATCTGCACATTATAACCACACCCGGTGATCTATTAGAGTAATGTCAACTCCATAGACACATACAAAACTGAAATAGCACCACCTCTTTAAAGGAGCTATAGTCAACTTTTTCATTGTAGGGCCGACACTTTGTTTACATCCTAGTCTATAGACTAGAATGTAAACAAAGTGTCGGTCTGACAATGGCCAAAATGATTATTTTATCATTATTTTACGCTTTTTGTGGTCATTTTTGAATAGAAACACATATATGAAGCTTAAATATTTTCGAAACAATTTTTATTTTAGCATTCGTTTTTCAAGAAAAAGTTGACTATAGCTCCTTTAAGTAAAATGTTACTTTAAATTACACCACTGGTGACAGCCAGCCATGTAACCACAGGGTTTTACTTTGCCCTAAGCCCCGACATTGTTTGTCACTGTGGTGTAATTAAACCATTAATAGCTAAGCACATCTTAATACAGCCTATATTTATTAGCAAGCAAGCTAGTCATCGTGTTAAATAGCATTATCAACAAAGTCTTCAAATGAATGGGCTAGTTAGATCAAGCAACTGAAACAAATACATAATACATTAGCCTACAGGGGTTTAACTAACTCAGTTCAGGCTGAACAAAGTGAAGTAGGCTAGAGGAAATGCACATGAAAAATGTTAATGGTTGGTTGTGCTGCCAAAGTGGGTAGAGGACAAAAAGTGAAAGATGAATGATTGATAATATTTTGTGTGTCTAAAGTTATTTCAATATCCATATTCAAAATGTTATAGGCTATACAACTAGGACATAGGCCTACTGACAAAAAATGTGATAGGCCTATAGGCCTAAATAACAATTCAGAAAAATATCTAAAGGTGAAAGAATGCATCTATGCAATGGGGTGAAAAGCAAGAGATGCAGGCTAGACAGAAAGTGTCCTTGAGCAAAACAATGAAATTGTACCTGCTCACTTATTGCAGTGCATTTTCTTATTAATTATTTATTAAAACACAACAGTAGAGGGAGATAGAGAGGCAGTGTATTGTTAACTTTAGAGTAGACTGATGCTAGATTACTGTCTTGCCTGTCATCCTAGTTTACTGAGGCACTACACTGTCTCTCTGCATTTGATGTATGTGATTAAATCAATTCAATGACATTTTATTACAATGCCAAATCAATACAATATGTGTCATTCACAAAAAAAGAAAAAGAATAATAAAAAAAAAAAGTTTAGTTGAAGATCTGGTGTTTTCAGCAAAATGGTCTGCCTGGTACCTACAGGCATTTGCTCTTGGTTACTGAGCTGCATCAGTGAGGGTTGCAAACAACGGTCCCAAAAGTCAACATTATTTTGTGGCGTATCATATCTTGTGTCTGATCAGTCCTGATATGCCCACCCAGGCACCAAGATAGTTCAATCCTTTGACAAAATATCCTGTAAAAACTTTATATAAAAAAAAAACTCACTCACACACTCACAGATACTGTAGACTCACAGACAAACCCATTTCTATACAGCAGAGTCATGCCTTACAAAAGAGAGGACGAAAGCATTTCTGTGACAAAGGAAATATAGGACAGCTGTATCCCATAAAAGACTTGTCTATAACATGACACAAGATAACGTCATGTCACAATGTATTGTATTTACCCCCAAACCTGCACACATTCTTGCTTTGAAATAAAATCACTGGCATTGATTTGGCATAAAAGCGCTGATGAAGGTCTCCACTATAATTGACTTCCACCAGTAAAGCTTTTGTGTTACTCTGTTGTCTGTGTAACCCTGAATGACCTCCCGGTCTGCTGTCATTGTAGCCTATAGATGATAGCAGCTATTCATCACCAGTAACCGATGACATCAAATGGACACTGAGGCCAAGAACACATTCCCATGCTACCCGCCTTCTCCTCCTACAAAACGTTGTAAGTGTTTCTCTAATGTTTGCATGTCAAGCTAAGGACCCTCAAATTAATATATACTTGATGCTAGATTAACACATTTTGCTGGGGACCACCTGGAACCCCCTCAAGGAACTCTGGGGGTCCCCGGACCCCACTTTGAGAACCATTGACCCATTAGATTTGCATTTGATTAATAGACATACTGGTATTTTGTTGCATCTTAATGTCAATTTGTGGTCCGTCTGTCTGTCCTTTTGGCCAATGCTCTCGTAAACTGATGGACTAATCAGAACAAAATATCTTGTGTACACTACCAGTACTTGTGCACACCAAAGAATACCACCATGACTTTTCTTTACATATACGTGTATGTTTCATATGTTCTGAAATATTTCACTTTAAATAAAAGAATACAAATAATTTTATGATGGAAGTCAATGGTGCACGGATCGAACTGAAACCTTGCCCAAATTTTGAGTCATACGTCTTAGATACGTCATAGATGACTGACAGGCTGTGAACATGAAGTCTGAGATCCACGTGAGCCACCATGTTATTAGAGCCTTCTTGTGTATAAAACATTATTGAAAGGATTTGATTAAAGATAATAAACAAACAGGACATTTTGCTACTATAAGACCATTTTAGACATCATTAAATAGTCTCCTTCTAATGAAGCTATTTTGTTGTCCCAGTGTTTGTCTAGTGGCTCAGTTCAGTCTGTGAAAATTGGCCATTGTCCCCAGTTGACATTTGTATAGATGTATGATGATCTAATAGCATGAGTTGTAAGACACCCTCAGAGTGATCATTTAACTGGTAAACAAGTCAATGCAAATGCCTGGGTGGTAGAAAGCCAGTGATTCCATCAACATTTGGCAGCAGGACATGGTAACGGACCGGAGTATAATGCTATCATTTGTTTAGTCTCCTAACAATATCATGCACTCTTGTGTCAGTGCCATGAGAGTATTCTCAAGGCACTGCTGCTATTAAGGTTTTTATTTGGCCTAATTAATTCTACCTCAACGTAAAATCGTGTTGCTTGAGAAGAATAACTGATCGTGTTGCTTGAGAAGAATAACTGATCTTAAAGTGACAAATGTGACTTGAAACTTGGTGCCATGTTTTTCACTTGGAGATTTCTATTCTTTTTTTGGCGAGCAACAAAGTTGTACTATAGATGTTAGGGCATGTAGGAGAGTGAAAAAATGTTCCAGATTTATAATCTGATTGGGTATGCCAGGTACTGTACTATCTATAATCAAGTCCAATCAAACCATCTCCTGCGTTCTCTTTCCCCACATGTTATGGAACAGAGGATGGCTTTCTTTCCCCGTGCCAGCTCCAGTGGTGGGTTCTTCCACTCACAATGCCCAGTGAAGTAGCAGATATTCAGCTGCCTCTCTTGGTGGGCGTCTTGGTCTAGATCAACATTCCACCCGGGGTTCAAGGATGTCTCCCATGTTTTGTGTCCCACAGCTCTCATCCATGGCCGCCATTGTTTCCACCGCGCTCTCTCTCAACCCTCCGGCCCCAGGAACAAAGCCAAGGCTCTTCTGACACGAGGGCACATGCAGTGTGGTCGACCCACTCTCTGCATTCCTGCTCTCTATCACTGTCAGGTCAGTGGGCGCTTGGACTGAGTCCCCTTCCCTATAGGAATAACAGATGCACTACTGTGTAACGTACGTGCCCTATAAGACAAATATATCCTCCCCTCCAGTGCCCCTCTCCATGGCGCAACAATTGCAGAGTGATCAAAATTGTTGAAACTGTCCAAACATTTCACCTCCATCTAGGCCACATACTATAGTAAGGAGGCACATTTACAGATGATGGCATTCATCCACCCGTTCACGCTTTACTCTATGGATTAGCATAGCTGGCATTTTTCACCGTTGCTATGGAATATTTTCCCTGAGTCAGTAAAGCTGGTTGGTGTACAGTGGCAATACTATCGGACCCAGCTGTTGCTGTAAATACATTGCTTACTCATAGTAACCATTTTATATTGATAGACAGACTGTAAAATCCTTGTTTGCCCAGCACTAGGAATAGTTCATTCCTTTTTTGTTCATTATGTACTGAGAAATGTTGGAATGTTTCTATCTTTAAATAACCTTTCAACATGTTCTATGAAATCCAACCAAAATATATTTATATACAATATACAGTAATAGTCCGTAAGTATGGTAAAGTAGACATTTCTTAACATTGCAGCCTATGTTGTTGTTATTGTTGTTGGGTACAGAATAATGTAACTAGAAACAATGCAGAGGTATAGAACCCCCACCTCTGGAAGTAGGCCTACCATCGATGGGCGTTCCAACAAATACATATATTCTAAGGCAAATACACTCTGCTGTACAGTAGATAACCTCAGCCACCCCTTTAACCACAGGAACCCTAGTATTCCTATTCTGGGCGAACATTTGACTAAAATAGCGGCTCTACAAGATCACAATGTGATGCATTTGAATTTGTAGATTGGCTTCTTTCTCTTCACGAGGAATTTATCTCAGATTGAACATTTATTTGATCTAAAACAAAAAACAAAAACTTTTTAGGGTTAGGGTCAGGGATAGGGTTACGGTCAGTTCTGCAACTGTATTATTATTCCACTTAATCTTCTATTTAAAGAAGCCCCTCCTGATCCCTCAGTCAGTACATTTTCATTTAAGATATGTTTAGATGCAACTGTAGACCGCCTCCTCCACAATTGAACTGAACAGAGCTGTTTTTCTTTTCTCACAAAGTTACTAAAACAAAAGGCATCTGTTCCAAAATATTAATATTCCAGGGCATGGGTGTTTTCTAACACAACTTAACCTCAAACAGATTCCACTTTGTTCACTGGCTACTGTGACCACTGTGAATGAAACAACATATCCAAGACCCTTTTTTATGTGTCACAATAGCAAATGTAATTAAAATCCAACACAAGACAAAACTTTGAGATGCAGGAAAACTTCCATGTTCAAACTGTATATAAAATATGAAGTATCAGAGTGTGGAGTTCAAGCCAACCTTATGCATGTGTGCAGAACATCATCATTTAATACATGATGCTAAGTCAGTAACAATGTTAGATTGCAAGAGCAATGTGCAAGAGTCTCCTTACTGTCACTCTTAGAGTTTAACCAAAGCATCATTCATGGTGAACTTGTAGTGCAGTAAATCGCACAATATATTTGTAGTTCACTTGAAATATGTTGCACCATGAAACTGGAGGTTTAAACAATAGGAGAAATTAGTCAATCTAAAAACAGAGTTGATTATTAGTTTTACATGTTCTTATTTCTATTTTATTTATATATATACACATATATATATATATATTTATTTTTACTTTTTAAAACTACAAAGATCTGCTGGACTATGTCCATAGCCATTGACGCCTTCCACACAATGAGAGTTCCCGTTCCTTCAGTCCACTCCATATGTTAATTTGGGTGCCTGTATGTTCGATTTTAAACACAATAAATTAAGAAGATGTACGGGAGCCATTTTAACAATAGGCTCACAGTACTGTCTACTGCTTTGCATTAGGGTCCTCGTTCAGGCTCATAGACAACCCTTGTTGTCCCTCTGGCCCTGGGTGAGGCAGATGGGGAGAGAGGAACAATGGCTGGCCCATATCGAGGGCGGCAGTGACTGACTCCACAGGCACTGAAGGTCCAAAGAATGCCTGGACCGGGGCCAGAACCACGGATGCCACTGCCACCGCCTAACCCTCGCTCCCCACCTGACCCACCTCATCTCCCATGATGCCCCGCGGCCGGCGGTCGACACCTTCAAAGACAGCCCCCTCTGCGTCAGATGTGCAGCGAACTACCCTGAAGTAGCACAGACGGGTCTTGGCATTAGTGGACTTTGGATTGCTTGGAAGAGGACTACTCCAACAGTGTGTGGTAGATACACAGCGCGAACCCCACCCAACCAAACCAACCGCTAGCATGTCCACGGCAAGCACCTCAGGGCAAGGGAGGAAAAAGAAGAGCCCCGGCGTCATGGATCAGATTAGTACATTCTTTTCTGGAGGGGACAAAAAGAAAAGAAGCAAGGTGAGCATCTACTGGTTTTGAAACTTTTACTTTAAATGGATGGTTCAGGGTTTTAAACCTTCACCTTAAGGGATGGTTCAAGTTTTTAAACCTTTACCAAGGGGTTGGTTCACGCTTTTAAATCTTTACTTAAAGTGATGTTTCAGATAAGCAAAAGGTAGTTTTTGATCATGTGTCACAAAGTTGGAATTGTTTTGATTAATCAACAAACACATCAGAGTTTTCAGTTTTTTTAAGATATGAGATAGAAATTGTACTCAAGTACAATATATACAGCTTGGAGCTGCTCAATAACACTGCAGTTTTTTAAGTCTGCAAGTACAGTAGCAGCCTGGTGCAAGTAAATTGCACCAGTGATGGAACGTTGGCAGAAGTTGGTGTGGGGAGATTGCAGTTTGTTCACCTCCACAAGAGGATCTTGCTTTCTGGCTGGACATTAGAAATCCATCATGGAATGTTAGTGAAGCAATCATTTAGCTGCATCTCTGACAAATGAATTTGTCTAGAAGTGCATGTCTCTGTGGATTTAGTTTTAATATGAGGCAAAAAACAAGATTCCTATCCAGTGAATGTGATCCAGATGGTTCAAGAAATCACCTTTATCAACCTTATGCCAAACCAGCATGCTTTATTATTATATGTTTTGTATAGGGTTCAATAGATTTATTTAACCAGATGTCCTGAAATCAAGTTACTGCTTTTCAACATTTCTTCTTTATTTCTGAGTGACAATGAGAGACACAAGACAGGCAGGGAAGAGAGTGTGAATGAGATGCAATAAAGAGCTCCAGTCGGCATTCAAACCCCGCATCAGCCAAGCGCTCGTGAATTTTCAGAAATATAAACACTTTCTCTCATAAGTGGCTATTTCTAATAGGAAATAACCCAGGGAGTGTTCTGCAGAGATATGGATATGTTCTTATAATGTCAAAGACGGGCACTAACTTCAAGATATTAATTGTCCAGTTTATATAAAAGCAATACCTTGTAGGATTACTCCATGCCATGGTATAGGATATGTGACCCTAAATTAGTTTCATTGTTGTGTTTTCTATATTTTATCTAGAGTTTTCAATAATGTAAGAGCCACAAATGGTCTACTCATGGTGAACCGCCCAATAGTGGGACTGGTTAGCACACAGTAAAGTGTGTTAAATGAACACTCAGGATTTGGCAGTGCACTGATGGGTGTGGGTGTAAAGGGAGAGGCTCGCTCCGTTGCAGATTTGAATGTAGAGATGTCTAGGCAAGTGGGCATTCTGTCGTCCTCATTCAACAAGGCATCTGTGATGAGAGCACAATGACACACCCACTGTCACTCAACCCCACGTTCCCTCTGACAGTTCAGTTATCAAAATTGCTACTCACTGTAGCTTAATATTACTTTATTTTCTAGGGCTGCGGACTTAGTCATAGTTAATTAATTCTTTTTTAGAAAAAGGCGCATGTATTATATAAACTCTAAATTTAGTTTAATTTCAGGTGTATATCTTTTTCTAAGAATTTCATCTTGGAGTTCTTCCATTCTGTAACATTATTTGGCCGTTTGCCATTGTTACGTCATCATTAGATGATCAGTTCAGTACAAGGAAGTCTAAACTAATGGAAGATTGTATTCCTGAAAAGGTTGGTCTCTCTCTCTGCATGATTCCTTATGTATGTCAGAAACACAATTCACAAAACGAATCGATAAGTCGTTATGTAGACAAGGACAATTATTTATTATATACAATTATATCTTATTTAGCAAATATGACATATATGACAAGTAAAATCATATTTTAAAAGCAGCAATACAAAGATTTCAACAAAATACAACAAAAACATAAAGAAAAAAGAAAATGTTAAGAGTTTAGTCAGATCCACTAAAACCTACATGTTTTTGCTATGCAGAGCAATACCATGCTAACATCAGTGCGGTGCAGTACATAAATTCATACTTTTTTTTATGAACTGTCACACTAAAGAATTGGGTTAGTGTAAGGGTATAATACAGGCATCCACCAGTATCTTCCACATTTTGCATACACAATCTTTGCTTATGTGCTTGTCTAAGCTTTAAACTTTCATCTCTATAATGGAATTTAATTATGCCACATTTGTCTGTCCACATCCAACTTCAATATAAAAATAGAGCATGTATAAATAGCGTTAGTTTATGTTCTAAAGTTATACTACAACACCTGAGGGACTAACAGCTCAAGTGCAAATACAATGATGCCATTAAAAAAAAAAGAAATTTTAAAATAGGCCTGATAAGTTTATATGACAGAGTACAACAGAAAAAGAACCAAGCATGTGTCGTGCACACATAGACATCAAAGGGGGCTTGAGCCCCTGCCCTTTTACCCGTCTGTAAAAAGTGCCCTCTCCAGACCATGAATAAGTACAGAAAATAGACGACCTCCAAGCTCACAACGCGTCAAGCTCACCACGCGTCACAGCGTTGTGAGCTTGGAGGTCTGCTATTTTCAATATTTTCACCTTTCAAAAGGCCCTTTTAGAAATGTCAGCCCCTGCCTCTTAACATTCTCTGCACGTGCCTGGGAACAACCATACAAAACCTTGTACAATGTTTTTCAGGGATCATTCCGGGGTCTTGCTGCCTCACCCCAAACAGGCTCTGCCCGTCGCAAGCCTGCTGAAAATGCTGTTGCAAAGTTCTTCAGGAGCATTGTGAGTATCCTAGATAAATGTAACAGTTGTTTTTCCTGCCCCGTACCATTTAAACATAAAAGATAATGCATTTTGCTGTCTGCCATCATGGTTATGAATTATAACATTTTGATGCATTCATTTATTGACATGTATTACACCACTGTCTGAATCGACTCTTTCATTTTAGCTTACTTGGGATTTCAAATCTTGCAACTTTCTCTTTCAAGCAGAGCATACTAACAAACCCTTCAATCAGAATCTTAACCATGAAATGATTTGGATTTCAGAGTTAAGTCTGCTCTGTACTAACAAGCGTTCACACTGATGTCATTGTCCTGTTTCTCAGGTTTCCTCTCCTCTCCCCTCTCCTAAGTCCAGGGTGAGTGCATTTTCAGAATGTTTGGTTTATCATTAAATTAAGTAAGGTTTTCAGAGATATAGGGCAAGTAGTCTGCCAGTCATTCAGTGCATGCAGATTAGATGTTAAAGACATAGTGCCATGATTTTTTACCCCCCTACAACAACCCCTAATCATCAGGTATTATGATTATACTTGGAAGAAGATTTTGAAAGTGTTAAAATTACGTTTTTATGTGGCCACACCCACCTGTTAAATTAAATATGCCTGGTTGTTGGGTGAGTGGTGGTAACTGTGGTGACCCAGCTGAAGTTAGCCTCACCCACAGATGTTGTTGAATGGTGAAAAGGGGAGGGGATGATATTATCATGTCATTATATCAGTGAATTTTAGTTGGGCCTTTTGACTCAGAGGCGTTCAGCTTTCAGGAAGTAACACAGGGAAGACATATTTGGGAAGACATATTTTCATGTTATAACCACACCTGGGGGTCTATTAGAGTAAAAGTACAAAACTATGGCACAACCTCTTTAAGCATATCAATCCTTTGTTATTTGAAATGACTCTGCACACCCACAACAGTAATTGATATGATGCCTAGCAGATGCTTCGTGGAAGTGTTGTTGCAACACATTTTCAAATTGCAAAGAGGCAGAGACAGAGCTAGTATCCATTCCATGGAACATCATGTTTGCTGTTCCCTTTCTCTTTCATGTCCAGTGGAGGGATGCCTTGGGCTTGGTATGTCGCTCAGTCTTCACTCACAAACGAAACTAAATTCTATTGCTGCCTTCACAGCTTTGTGTGTAACCAGAATTCACTTGCGTCTTCTCTTCAGAGCAACTTTGTGACGTGTTGGTCCAGTCTTTGTCTTACCTAAACTATGTCTTCTTTTGATGCCACTGCTTGGTTCTGCCTGCCTTCTCCTGTGTTTTCTATCCTCAAATACAAATACTGCCAGGAATGGTATATATGTAGGCTATACACTGTAAAATCCTTAGTCAATTTATTCTGATTTTACTGTCTAGTGTCTACATTACATGTAGTTACACACACAGACACACACACACACACACACACACACACACACACACACACACACACACACACACACACACACACACACACACACACACACACACACACACACACACACACACACACACACTGTAACTATACTGTACAGCACAGTATATCTGTATTTATTCATCAAACTTCACTGAGCAGCAGTGCTGAATCACATCCCTTTGAAAAATATTTATTTATAACCTGACAGGCAAAACTTGTTCTATCAGGCAGCCCTTCACAGTGCTGATCCGCCATTAATTGATTCAGTCTCAATGTTATTCATTGATTCATTCAATTATAATTAGATATACATAACAACAGGCTACATAATATTTCAATTCCCCTCCCCCCTTTTGCTTCAATCCAGAGCGACTCACTGCTTCTGGATGACTTTGAAACTGCTCGCCTATTTATGAGCCGCCGCTGGTAAAAATACAATTCTCTCTCAGGAACTCTTGGCCTGCATCAATGTCCTCCTACCATCTCCTCTACCTGTCCGCTCTCTTCTTTCGGGATTACTGTCACCTCTCTTCCCCCCCTATGGACAAGATGCCTCACTAATCCACCTGTTTTGGCTCCTTGCCATTTCTTCTTATTTGTGATTTGTCCAGAGTGAACCATCCTGCTGTATGTGTCAGAGATCTGACAGTGGTCCTCTCCTGCATCCTGTGTGTCCCATTGTTCTGGAGCTATGTGTCTGTAATCCATTCTCTCTCCCTTAAAGGTCATCGTCATGCATCTGAATCTTCTCATTTCACATTCTCATGTTATCTCGCACGTGCTATTCTCTCTCTGCAACAGCTCACAGAGAACAGCCATTCTGTACAATGCCACTGACGTTTTCACATAACTGCAATTTGTTATTTTTTTTTTACATTTTCTATATTGATTGATTGTATGATATGTGTGGTGTGCTGTATGCTTGTAAGAGCCAAAGGCACCACATAACTTAAGAAATACGAAAACAATAACAGCAACAATCAAAAAGAGCTCTTTGCAGAAGTGTGGTTTTCCCAATGTGAAAAAACACCTGCAGTAGCTTAATCGCTCTGAAACATCATTTGATCATTTGTGCCCCATTTTAATAGGAGTGTAAGTAAAGAATCACTGCAAATATGCATTTGTTGTCAATCCCTTCAGAACCAAAATGCTAAATGCCTTAGAGCTAAGAGGACAGACAGTCAATATTTGAACAATGGCTCCCTTTTTTATGACCATCTTCAACCTACCTCGGTGCATCATAGTTTACACAAAAACGACTTTATTCTACAGTCTGAATGGTTTGATTAACCTCCAGTTAAAATAAAGGTTATCAAAAAACAAACATCATCAACATGGCTCCAAGGTCCTGTTTCAGGTCAAGCCTGTCTCCATCTGTACTTATAAAACATCTTTTCATAGGCCACACCACGTGCTGAGAGTACCAAGTCACCCCTCAGACGTCGCCGAGACCAAAGCACACTGTCCCGAATCTTCAACCTGGTGAGCTCACCTAATGTTCATCTCCATGTGTTGCAAACAAATTATAGCACTCTTTCTTAGAATATACCTGGTAAACGCTGTGTTTTGTTTGTGTTTGCCTCAATACAACAGTGATGCTATCAACAGAGATCAGTGAGTAGTAGCTTGTGCGGTCTTCATACTATTATGATTTCTCATTATTTCATACAAGCTATACGTTTTGCCATTCATAGCATACATAGTCGACACCGCTCATTCTTTTTTTTTCCATTTGTTATGCGTTATCATGCTTTTACATTCCACCATAATAATAAGAAACTAACGAGCTCCTGTGCAACATTTGAACATGTAAAAATCGCATCATACAAATTGAAAACTCAGGCTTGTGCATCTGTCAAAGCATTACGTTTGCAATACATTTTATATTGTATTATATCTGTACTTAATCTACCTCAGCCGTCATTATGGCCTCATCTTCAGTATTGATCTTTTTTGAATCCCTACCAATGTGAAATAGTTGACAATCAGAACTTATTACCAAACATTATCAACAAGTTGCAACATTGTTTGCATGGAAAAATTGCAGCATCTGAGATTCCTCTTGCACGGACACCATTCTTATAGCTGTAGAAAGAAAGCAGGCGTTGCTTCTGTCAGTCAACTGATGCCCTTACTTCTACATCTTTTCCCAGGGAGACACCAAGTCCCGTCCACCCCCCAAACGCTGGAGCACCATCTTTTGAGCCCTCTACAGAGGAGACAACCACAGAACCAAATGAGACGGGGCAGGATGAAGAAAATGGCAAAGATCTGTGTTCAGTGGACTCACAACATCAAGATATGTTAACCAACTAACATCACGCTCCTTTGTTTTTAAGACAGTGACAAAACTGACTATAATCACATGACCAGTTAGCTCTTACTTCACACCCGGGTATGACATAAGAGCAATATTACCACCATGTGAATATGGTCAATATCATAGGCACCTGCAGTATATTATCCATACTATTGGACTGTATGTGGTCACTGAGGGGGGAGAACTGAGCAAGTACATGTCATTAGTTACAATGTTGCTATACATTCATTTTTATTCTAATTCCGAGGGTTCGTTTCATGTAAACCTCTATATACTTGGCTTTGTAATGCTTTGAGGTTTGGTAGTGCAGTAAACATATTGCATTATGTATTTATATAAGAGCAAAACATCCTACTGTAAAACGTAGCTCACTGAGCTACTGTATCACATCACCCATTCCTGAACATTGGTCTGACGGTGCTAATGTCTAGCGTCTGTCTGGCGTTTAAGGTGTATTCATGGAAAATGTTTGTTTTTGTATCCCTGTTGTCTGCATTTTGTACATGATCTATGCTTTATATGGCTTCCTGCTTTCAGGAACAGCAGTGACAAACCTCGTCCCACACCTTTATGTGTTTCGTGTGTGTCTGAGTATCAGTGGTTGTTGTTAGTGTATGTGTTGTGTGAGTACAAGTTGTTTGCGTGTAAAGTATGTGATTGTGTGATTCATTTGAAGATTCAACTGGAAACTTGCACATAAATGGTAAATGGAGACTAATATTCTTTTACTTAACACATTTGGCATTTGGTTTGCCTGTCTTCCCTTTAATACATGGACATGTATAGCATTATGCTATCCAAGTGAATAAAATGCCCTTTCAGCATGCACTGTTACATAATTGGGGGGGAAAGCCTTACACATGTGGTCTGTTTTCTTTTTATATGAACATTTATTGCATCTATCACATTTATAGAAACATCTTTGTGTATTAATGTGTTATTTGTTCTAATGGCATTCACATTTTATTTATAAAAATATTAACAGAAGGTAATCAGAGGGTTAGATGGTAAGTAGCTCAAAGGTCATAGTGGTAATGGCAAAGTGGTTTCAGGACATGGGACTCTGAAGGACAGTTTGGAAACATTTTCTTTTCAACTTCATTTGTGCATAATTAATGATACTGCCTCTCTTCTTTTGTACATGGTCTATGTTTGTGTTCACTGTAATTACGTGTTCAATAACATTATTAAAATGCCAATGTTTGCCAGAGGTTGCTGACATCTGGTGGCCACTGTGTATACCTACATTTTGTAATGATGATCCCAGCTTGAAATAAAAAACAAATTCACATTTTGTCTACTTTGATTGTAGTGTAAAAGGTTTGCTGATGCTTCTATCTAATTTGGATTCTCTGATCACCAAATGTTACAATGTCTAGTCCAAAGCGACAAATAGCCTAGTATCGTTCTAGTATCGTTCTAATGTAGCACAAGATTCCTTTTACAGGGCATCATCTGGGAATACCCATATATGTTTTATTTATTTTATCTTGTATTAATATATATCGGACCAGTTACCCATATAAGGAGATCCCTGACACCCATATATGGAGATCCATGTATATGGAGATATGGGCATATTGGTTAGACTGACATGTATATATATTTTATAGTGGCATTCACAGTTGACCTACTGACAGGATGTGGCGGTTTACATACTTATAAAACATTTTCAAGCATGTTTAACTTAAATCATATCTGCCACAAACAAAACAATAAACTTCCATTTGGAGTGCAAGATGAAATACTGACCATTTTCAACAACTTCCCATTAAAGGAGTGTTTATAAGAATGACGGCCTTGGACACTGCATATCAGAATATGGAACTCCAAAGTTTATTCAACACAACTAAAGAGTGAAACAGAAAAGACTTGAGGCAAGGAGTGCCCGCCTCCAAAAAAAAAAGATCTCCCAATCATAAAACAATAATCCCTGTGGAACAATCATGTACTGTAACACTAACATGACATGGCTCTTCACCAACAAATCAAAATGGGTCTCATTAGTTGCTGCAGATATGTCGAAAATAGATCCCACATTAAACCATAAGCTCTGAGCAATTTTTGCTCCATGGAACTGAAAGGCAGAATTAGTAACTTCTGTTGGATCCCCTTGTTAATTCTAGCCATGGGGGAAAACAACTTTCACATCATTGGAAATACTGCTGAGAAAGAAATGTTCAAGGACACCGGACCTTAAACCACAATTAGCAGAGAACCTTAACCTACATTCAGTGTTTCTGTGATTAATTGGCTCAGAGTAGCTTGAAATCAGAAAGCTTTCCTGCATTTCTTAAGCAGAGCCATGACTCTTGTTGTCTAATATTCAAAATTATGAGAAAGTAAAGATACAGTATATAGCATAGGGATGTGTATAACAAGCTAGAACTGAGCAACATGGACAAAATCTAATATCACAATATGTTGACCAATACCTCCATATATTGATATTGTGACATATATCGTCATATAATGTGTCCATTTGTCAAAACGATTGCAAATCTATACGTTTCACATGTGACACATTGAGCTTATAGATCTATTTGCTATATTTGTACAACTGTATTTTTTTTTGAAGGCTTATGTGATTAAAAGCAGGAAAAGACAACATTTAGGCCATATCATCATGAAAAACCTCATATCATATCATAATGTTGATATTTTGCCCAGCCTTACGATGAAGTGGATAGATTTACATCTCAAAAGTAGGGCTGTCACGATATGACATTTCACATGACGATTAATTGTCACTCAAATAATTGTCGATTAACGATTTAATTGTGTTTTTGTCGTTGATAATTACATTTCTGTTTGGCGTGTAGGCTTTGAAGTTGTACATGGTAGATATGACACATAACCTAAATATACAAAGAAATTACTGACATATTTGACAACTTACTACTTAAAAAATAACTGATAGTGGAAATAGCCGATCTACAAGCTCACAACGCGTCGCGATGCGACGCGTTGTGAGCTTGTAGATCTGCTATTTCCACTATTTCTGACATTTTTCAACATTCACGATTATGACGATTATGACAAAATAATTGCGATAATGTCAAATAATCACGATTAGCCGATTATGTAATAATTGTGACAGCCCTACTCAAAAGGATAATAAATCTGGCAGATGATGACATCTTTTGACATGGAAATGTCATGGCTGTCATGCCCTTTACAAAGACTCTTTTAAATCAGTCCGCACAGGATCTTGCCCTGGTGAAAGGCACAGGCAAACTGTGTTCTTTCATCCGTGACCCATGACAACACATTTTCCACCCTTCCTGCTTCCATATATTTGTGTACATAACAATCTATGGCCTCTGTAACTTACAGGTTATGTATACATACAAATTATGACACCAAATATCTGGGGTCATTGTAAGGTTGCCCTTTGATGCTTACATTTCCCTTTGTAGTGTAAATGTACAGTACTATATGGGTTCTGAAGCTGCATCTGAATACATCAAAACATGTTCCATTATCTCTGCACCTTTCAGGCCCATTAAAGTTGAATATTTATGCCTTCTTGATATGCATGTTCAATTACTGTAAGACCCAATTAGTCTACTGGAAGTTAAAATGAATGATGTGATGTTGAACAACAGAGAGTCTTAAAGGGGTTATGTCACGCCCCGAAAATTAACACTACAATAGGTGTTTTTTGTAAAAAACAGTCTGAAAACGGGCAGGGTGCATATCACAGATGAATTGTGTGCCGTTATATACATTTTGAATGTTTAATCTTGAAAGAATCTGACTAGTCCGTAATTTTCAGCTAAAACTCTCCTTTTTGAAGACGTGGCAGTCCAGGCTCCTCGATTGAGTCCTTAGCTGATCCACAATCCCAGACACGTTGCCCAGCAGCCCACCCATGGGAAAATCTACTTCCTCCACTTTCACCTGGCCACCTGCAGCCAGAAAGGCTGCATCCCCTTCGTCAAAACCATAGCTATAGCTGTCGCCCAGCTCTGCTGCCGCTATGCTTACGGCATCGTCATTAGCAGAGGAGCTGGCGGCAAGTCTCTCGCATCGGGCCTGGTGCCTCAGGAAGCTGTCCCTCCAGATAACTTTCTTCCCACACACACTGCACTCGTAGGGCCGGAGACCTCCGTGGGTCTTGAGGTGCTTGGTCAGGTGGTGTTTCATCTTGAAGGACTTGGCACAAACGGGGCAGCCAAACGGCCGCAGGTTGAGGTGCTGCATCTTGACGTGTCGGTCGCGCATACTCTTCAGGGTGTAGGCCTTGCCACAGTGGCAGAAGTGCACTTTGCCCGTATAGGCGGCCCCTGTTAGGGAGAGTGATGACGACGAGGATGGTGTTGGGGGTGAAGAGGAGGGTGGGAATGGGGCAGAGGACGGGGACAGGTGCCGACTGGATGTTGGGGCCACTGCACCACTCTGCCAGTTCATCTCCGACGGCCCCATTGTGAACTCACCGTTGTCGGGAGATGCAGGCACCAGAGGTCTCTGGGAAACCTGCCCCGTGCCATCTTCAATCTCATCATATGTGTCTCCGCTGAAAGTCCCCTCGGCAAAGCGTCTACAATCCACATCATCCTCATCCTTCGTGTAAGTGTCCTCTGCTCCGTCCTGTGGCCTCGACTCAGGCTGGGACCAGGGGGCGGTCTGCCACTGTGTTCGCGTTGTTGGACCAGGAACACTGTCCTCACTTTCAGAACCAGTTAGTGAGGTAATGTTTGAAGCAGGGATTCCTTTCTCTGTCTCCCTCTGCTGCTCCTTGTCCTTCATTGCCTCTGCACTCACTTTGCCCACCACCTGTCCAGTGTCCTCACTCAGGTGTGTGCCGGGAGGCCCGGGACGGAAATCTCCTAGTACCGATAATAGATAACATGAAACACATTTAATTTAGGTCAGAAAATAATAATAAAGACTGGCACATATCTAGAATTTGGAATGCAGCTGCATTGTCTGAAGGAAGCCAAACAAAACAAAGTTTTATGTACCTGTACACAAGATGAAACAATAAAGTACAACATGAAACAGTTTCTCACCTGTTTGTACCAATCCTTCCCTCTTCTCCATCACTTCATCTCCTATTCCTTCATCTGCCTCGATTGCTCTTCTTTCAGTCCTCCTCTTCTCCAGCACGTCGCCACTCTCAACACTCTCTCTAATCCTATCGTGCAGTCTCTCCAAGCTCAGCGCTGCTCCCCGCTGATGAACTCTGGCTTTCTGCCTCGACAACTCGCCACCGCTGAACGCCCCACCGTCACGCTGCTGAGTCCTGCTGTTGTGGCCGTGGCCATCGTGGCTGAAGGGGCTTGCCTTCTCGTGGCTGGATATCCACCCTTCTTCACAGCTGGAGTATTCACTCTCCCCAAAGCTGGGAAGGTTATCGATTTGAGAATCGGCCAAGTGTTGGGCCGGCGAGGGTCTTGAGCGGCCCCACCGAGAAAACTGCTGTGGTCTCCTCCAGGTAGCCAAGGGAGGCAGGGCGTCTGGCTTCCTCTCCTTTCTTTTCGCCTCCCTCTCCATGTACATGCAGTCCGTGCTGCTGGGGGACTGTTGCCGGGAGGAGGTGCCGGCATGGACCGGCCCTGTGGCAGCGTCCGTGGCAGGGCACTCCGTTGGGGGCCGAGGCCTCTTGAGGAGCTCTGTGCACTTGTCCACAATGTGCCACATCTGGAGGAAGCTTGCCACGGTGACATAGTTGACGATGTCGTCGTGCACAATGCTCAGCTGGCCCGTGTAGGCAGAGCTCAAGACACTCTCAAAGGCTACTGGGTCCATGACCGAGGGCAGGGACACAGTGGTGACGTTCTTCAGTAGCACCTGTTGAGGAACATCACATTTGACTATAGAAGACCGCACTGAATCACTCCTGGAAATAACAGTCTTTACATTGAAGTCAACCAGCATGACTAATTCTATAGAATATATTGCATTTTAATACAGTATGCATTACACAACATTATTTGTAATTTGTTGTAATAATGCATATCTATACTATAATTTTGCGAATGTCTGTCTGAGTGAGTGTCTGTCTGTCTGTCTGAGTGTCTGTCACAGCGTTTCTCCTCAGTGGCTGGAGCAATTGATCTGAAATCGCATCACCATTAGCATATGAACACACCTGACATAACTGTGAAGCCCGTTTGTCACTTTCACAAATCATATGCTGTATATTAGCATTTTTATGGTGTAACTAGTATCTATTCTGCATCTAGCATGAGGCATATCTATTCTGCATCTAGCATGGGGCAACATGTTTAACCAGCTCTGTGTGTGTGTGTGTGCGTGTGCGTGTGCGTGTGTGTGCGTGCGTGCGTGTGTGTGTGTGTGTGTGTGGGTGGGCGGGGGGGGGGGGGGGGGGGGGTGTTGGCTGGCCCTCTTTCAGATGTTGTCATGTAGATCGGTACACAGTATCTCTGTAGCCTTTAAACGAAACGGGTATTTCTTACATTGATGCTCCTACATATTATCATGCAAGCACCAGAAAGTTACTTTCCATCCCTCATATACTGTGTGCACAGTGCACACCCCATAACCCACACACTGCACATAATTTCGGAGCTCATATCTTTGAACGGGTAAGGACTAGTCACATTCTATTTAGTGCCATTATTTTTGTAATTATTTGGATACAGCCATTCACAGCGCTTTATTTTGAAGACCCCCGGAAGCCACGATCGTGTCCATGTTGTGGAAATTCAATATGTTGGGATGAGGATCAGAATGTTTACTTTCACACGGAAATGAAACATCTTCACCGCGTCCAAGCATCGTGGCCCAGTGTCGCCGTGAAAAAAAGCGTTTCTCTGCGATCGAAGTGTTTTTGGAGAAAGATTCTGAGATAAAGCCGTTTCTTTGCAGCACAATGAATAGGAGCCTATGGAGATTACACGCTGCTTGAAGACATCATCGCCCAAGGATCACCGCACAGTGAGTTTTCTTTCACCCGCGGGTTCCATTGACCGCGCTAGTGTTATGCAAAAGAAAATGATAGCGACGATCAGCACACAACGGCTGGGTCCGAAATCCCGAACTAGTTCGGGATCAGCACTAAAGTGTTAAATTACCTGGTCGTGGAAATAAGGCGAACAGGCAGCCAGCACACAGCGATGGGCCCTGAACACATGTCCTTGCACCTGTATGGAGAGGTCACACAACCGTCCCTCCTCCCGCTGGCGGTTCAGGTTGTCCAGCACGGCGGCGCGGGCTCCGGGGAAACACACTTGGAAAACGGTGCCCGCCGCCGGGGCACTGGAAGCACTGAAGGGCTGATCCATGGTTCTGGAGGAGCACTATGAGAACCATGGGGTCCAGCACTGTCCAATGGTAGACTCTGTTGCCCTGAGCGATAGATTATGTCTATTTTGATTACATTTTTAATAGTCAACATCATGGCAAATCAGACACATGTAGGCTGACATTCTCTATAAATGATGTGCTGTCCTGCATAATGCACACCTTGCAGGCGTGTCATGTAAAAAGCCGCATGGGGAGTTGTTCCACTTGCTGATCGACACTGCAGCCAACCAAAGCATGTCTACCCTATTCAGCTGAACGACCAGACCAGATCTCATTATAACCTCAGTAGTAGCATGACATTTACCCTGTTTGTGGTCAGCTAGACCAGTGGTTCTCAAACGTTTTCATGTCAAGGACCCCCAAAATACTTATTAGCCCACGGACCCCCATTTGAAAAGATATGCCAGGGAGGGACCCCCATAAGGAAAGGCTCTAGCAGTGATTCCCAACAATTTTAATTTCAAGGACCCCCAGTTTGACAAGCATTAGGCTATACGGGCCCTCATTTAGTGGCATTTCCATCTCTGAAACCCCAATTTGTATTGTGTAAATTTAACTCGGAGTGTACAAATGATCCATTGGTTCCATTTGTACACTCTCTGAGTTACAGACCCATAACGGTCCATTTGGTTCCTACCCTACCCTCCCTGCCCCTTCCTTGTATATACTGTACATACTGATTGTTTAGACTTACTGTTACCTGCCCCTTCCTTGTATATATTGTATATACTGTACTTACTGATTGTATAGACCTACTGTTTTCTTTTTTTCTTTACATATCTACTGCATAGTACTGTGTTCTATTTGTCTGCCATTCAATGTTATATGAGATACTTTAATGGTTTCCTGTTGAAATAAGCTTAGTCTTTTCATGGATCTCCTTTTAGTAGACCTTGTACCAGTGAACTGTACCGTCATGAATCTGTACATTTTCCTATGCAAACTTCTAATAAAGCCTTCAATCAATCAATCAAACCTATCATTAACTGGGGACCGGACCCCCTGGAACTCCCTCAAGGACCCCTGGGGGTTCCCGGACCCAACTTTGAGAACCAATGAGCTAGACAAAGATTCTGCCTCTAACTACTACGACTAACTTATTTTCGCACAAATCTAGTGCAAAAAAGCAACAACTTCCTCCGAAGCAGACTAGCAACTAGCGTTAGCATAAACAGAATAACTAGATAGGCTACTCATTTAGCTGGCCGAGTTGTTTTACATTCATGTTGATGAAGCGATGGATGGTACTGTTGTAAAGTGAAATACGCAGCGTGATAGCAATAGGCTATTTGAGAAGAAGTTTGCCTCGTCTAAAAAAGCAGTCTAAAACGATAGCATTTGTGGTTGTACCTCCGTATAGCTATAAAGCTAGCCTCGGCATCCACACACACTCAGTCCACCGTGTCATCATCACTGTGGCATCTGTGGGTGAGTGAGACGAGTTGAGACAGTGGCAGTGCCCACCAGGCCTTACATTTACCATAGACTCACGACATTCTGTGTAAATTGTAAAACATTTCCACTGTAATAATTACAAGTACAGCTGTCCGAGGCTGTTCATGTCGCAGGCAGTCAGACAGTCTTTGGCGTATGCTGCCTCCCACTGTTGGTGTATTGTACTGCCATCGTTTATCCTGTCTGGCCCCCTATGGGCTATGGCTATGTAGCTCTGGTCCATCGCGTCTCCTCCCGATGGACCAGAGCTAGCCCCTATGGTCTGGCCATGTAGGCTACTTGGCTCACACACTTTTTGAAGGTGCACACCTTACTTGTAGAGTCAGCAACCTTTTTCATAATCGAGGGAGGACCATTATGTATTCTGCATTTGAGCCACGGACCACCATTTAATGAGATTTAGCCTCATAGGACTGATGTCTGATAACAGGTCAATCAAAATAGCAATTCTACATTCTCTAATTGTGTGTTGACTTTAAGTAATGCAGGTGTTTAACAATAATTGAACTCAACAGCATAATATGAAACCAAATGGACCCGTACAGTACAGGTCCATTTGGTTTCATTTTACACTCTCAAGAGTTACAGATCTAAGGGTCCTTTTGGTTACCAACTCTCCATCATTTATTTGGGGACCACCTGGAATCCCCTCAAGGACCACTGGTTGAGAACCACTGATGTAGACAAAGCAGCAGCAGAGGACCATGTTCTCTACTGTTTAATTTCAAGGACCCCCATAACTCGAGTGTTCAAATGTAACCAAATGTAGCCTTGTAAGTTGTGGTTGCATTTGCTCACTAAAGCCGGCATCATAGTCGCCTCGGCGGTGGAAGGCTTTACACTGCGGTGTAGTCTTTTCGAGTCTTTTTGAGTCATGAAACTACAACGTTACATCATTCCTCGCGGTGGAGAGCTTTCCACCGTGAGTCCCAACACATCTCTCTGTTTTTACTATCAGACAGACAGGCTCTACACCCCGTTCACTGATTGGTCAATCTAGACTAGTCAGTCACGGTGAATAGGACTCCACCGTGGGTACTATGATGGCCTGCACTTATTTTCTGACTTGAGGTGGAAAGCTTTCCACCTCAAATTTGCAGTGGATAGGTCTCCACCGTACACTCTGATACGGGCTTAAGGCCTCAGACAGACATTGGAAGGCGGGGGGAAAGCAGCATCCAATTCATTCCCTATGGAAGTCACATGTTTTGAAGACGCAGGCTTGCCTCTAGCTTTAAGGCAAGCTAGAGGTAAGCCTGTAGAGAAGTGGACATCCATTGCCGTTTTCACCGTTACTACCGTAATAATGTGTTTATTTATATATTGTTAAGAGTCCTAGGGTTTTTGAAAGGCGCTATATTCATTCAAATTAATATTATTGTTAGGTCTGAGACAGATTCCGCATAGAAAGATATCAGCCCGGACTGCTGGCCTAGCAGTATGGGCCCCTAGGCTCCCATGTAACTTGATCTGACCATTGTGGGTTCAAATCCCGTTCCTGATTATCTTTATGTCTTTATCTTTATGATCTGCATGTCTCTCCCCATCTCTCTTTCTGTTTCCTGTCTATCTCCACTACAAACTAAAGACAGAAAAGACCCAAAAAATATTATTAACCCATTTAGGCCTGACCTAAGGTTCCTGAAAAACTTCAAATATTATTCAAAAATTACAAAAACAAATATGTTGCTACATACTAATGTACTGTACTACACTCAAATGTGTTCCCGGCCTTAAAGAAAGAGAAGAAATGCAGGCTATCATAGCATCTACTGCAGCACTTCAGAGAATAACACATACAGTGCACTCCATTATACTCAAGCAATCCATGATCACGTGCTGTAGTGTCTTCTTTCACACCACATCCCCAAACAGTTCATCTAAGCCACAGTGTCCACAGCTCCTTCTCCTAAACCTAAATACACGTTGGCTGTTACTGTACATGAACAGCCTAATTGATCTTCCTTCACACCCACCCACACAAGCTTAATTGATTGATGGAATACACTTAATTAGTCAGAAATGTAAACAGCACATAAGTCAATAAGGCTAAAAGGATAACACAAAAATGTCCTGGGGACTTGTTGCTATTGTGGTACTACTGTATGTATTCAATCCATCATCTTAGTACAAAATCTATATATGCCTATATATGCCTCTCTCTATACTATACAAGCATTATGTATATATATATATATATATATATATATATATATATATATATATATATATATATATATATATATATATATATATATATAAACTAGGACCTTGCTCGGGGGTGTGAGAACCCAGACGTATCATTGATGTCAGTGATCTCCAAATTTGGGCATTGTTTCATCATGCGGATGTTACCATGGTGGCGAGCAGTCAGGCATTTAAGTGATGTCAGAAATGTGATCACTGTTTTACCCGTTTATGCCCATATATGGTGTCCCATATCTGTGGGGCTGGTTCTACAGACAGGGATCTCCATGTATGGGCATAACAGGGTATGATGTCAGATGTCATAGACATCATAGGACTTTCACATAACGAATAACTGAGTAAGCATGATTAGGCTCTCACAGCATATCTCCATATACAGTAAATGGATCTCCATATATGGGTACCAGGGGTCTCTATATCTGGGTAACTGGTCCGATATACATCAATGGCCAGATGGCCAAGTCGCCCTGAGGCTTCTTACTAGTAGTGAAACTTGACCAATCATGGAGATTGGCCCATTTAAAGTCTGGTTGACTGGGTGGGTTGGTCATATGAAGCTCACCAACCCACCAATCCTCAAGATTTTCGGACATGCCCATCCGATTGGCTACGGGCATAGACGGCCCTCTGTTATTAGGAATGATGTTAAAGGTTTGTGTTGTGTGACGTCAGACCAGAGCTCTGGTCAACCTGAATAAGGTGTGACGCAGTTTTTAAAAATCACATTTAGTCTGAATATGACCAACAGAGTCTTTACAGGGAGTCTTAGACGACTAAAGGGGGAGATAGATAGTGATAGAGAATACTGATACATCAAAGCCAAATCTTTCCAGTCTGCAAGGGACAAAGGAACGCCTTCCAATTCACAATTCAAATAGCAGAAGCGGTGTCCATGAACCAATCTTCTAAGACACAGGTGTCCTGTTCTGAATGTCCATACACCTTCATATCTCGGATTCTCCTCCATGAACACACGAAGAGGAGCCACAACAACCTCTACTATCAAATGATGAGCAATGGACAGCTCCCCTCATCTTCCTGTCATAAAATCACTATCTGTGTAACCAGCCATCAACAAGACACAGACCAAACAAGATCTTGCAAGGCCTTCAACTCAGCCAGGAGAAGTAAAGAAACATTCGATGGCTTACACAGGAAAGAAAACCTCTTATGTGATAAGAGTTTCATTGAGGTATCGCCACAACATGTCCAGCATGTCCACACTGGAGAAAAACCTTTCAAGTGTAAACAGTGCGACAAGAGTTTCAGTCAGTTAGGTCACCTGAACACACACCAGTGTATCCACACTGGAGAGAAACCCTTTGTGTGTAAACAGTGTGACAAGGGTTTCAGTGTGCTCAGTAATATGAGGCAACCCTAACCCTAATCTGAAGAGGCAACCCTAACCCTAACCTGAAGAATCACCAGCGTATACACAGTGGAGAAAAACCCTTCATCTGTAAACAGTGTGACAAGGGTTTCAGCATGTTCAGTAATCTGAAGAAACACCAAAGTGTCCATACAGGAGAAAAGCGCTTCCAGTTTAAACAGTGTGACTAGGGTTTCAGTGAGTTAGGTTCACTGAAGAAGCACCAGCGTGTGCACAGTGGAGAAAAACCCTTTCTGTGTAAACAGTGTGACAAGGGTTTCAGTGACAGATCATCAGGTCCCCACAATTCACAGATAACCATCCTACCGACAGGGGCGCTTGCTTAGCAGATTGTTTAGTGCAGCGATGGCTGAGGGGACAAAACTCCTGTTAAACCGTACCTTGTGCCACGTCAAGGTTCTGTATCTACGCCCCGATGGCAAGAGGTCGAAGTAGCGATACAGAGGATGATCAGTGTCATTTGTTATTGAGAGTGCTAAGCGTGTGATGGCCTTATCGTTCATATCAGCAGGTGTGGGTGTGGGAAGTGAAGTCTGATGATCTTGGACGCAATACGGGTAATACTGTAAAGTTTGTTTCTGTTAGGCATGGACAGTATAGTGAAGAAACATGCTGAACAATACAACAGAATAGGTTGAATAATGCTTTTGTATAGTAATAACAGAAGATGGGGGGCAACAGACAGTGATCTTAACTTAAGGATTACATGAAGTCTTTGCTGAAGAGTTTATGGATAGATGTAATGTGTTGATAAAACCTAAGTTTATTGTCCACAGTGAGTCCAAAATATGTGAAGCTGTCAACCTGTTCTACTGTTTTACCATGAATGAGGAGTGGGTTAAGTCCAGGGTGGGTTGTTGAAAAACCAGCTCTTTTGTTTTGTCCACGTTCAACTCTAGGTAGTAAAATGAGTGATGGTGTTCTGGAAGTCCATAATAGAGTTATTGTCATGAAGCAGTCCGAGAATGGCAGTGTCATCAGAGTATTTAAAGTAGGTGATGTTGTTGGGTGAGGGGTTGGTACAGTCATTTGTGTATAATGTGTAGAGGAAGGACTGAGGACTGTTGGTGATGACCGTTGATGAAAATGATGAACCTACTTTAACTGTCTGTGGTCTGTTACTGAGAAAGTTGTGAATCCAGTGGATAAGGAGTGGAGGAATGCTGAGGTTGTGCAGTTTCTTCATGTGATGGCGTTGTATGTTGTTAAAGGCAGAACTAAAGTCAACAAAAAGAATAGTGGCAAAATTGTCAGATGAATGGGGAAATCTTGCTTTTGCGAACGCCCATCATTTCGACCGGAGGATTAACGACTCACTCCACGGAGGTTAAGGTTAGGATGAGGGTTAGAGTCGGGTGTCGAAAGGATGACATGTAGTAACAGCGACACGCTCCCCAGATGAATCATCCAGGTGTTGGAGAAGGGAATGAAGGAGGCATGCCACAGCATCCTCTGTCCCTCTCTTGGCCCTGTAGGCAAACTGATAAGACCATAACATGGTGTTCAATATCAGCCTTTCTCGGAGTTTCATCATTATTGATGTTAATGCTACGGGTCTATCCACAATTTTCCAACATCCCATCGTGCATTGCGCAGAAGGTGTGCGGCAGCTTCCGGCGCCGCAGCCGAGTGTGATCTACAAGCTCACAACGGTTGCATCTGCGACGCGACGTGAGCTTGTATGTCTGCTGTTAACCGGAAGTGTCCCGCAGATAATGCTACAGTAAATTCTCATGGAAACAGGTGGATAGTGATTGGGTTCTGAGGGGCGGGGTGTCTTGGGTACCGGTATGATGGTGGATGTTTTCCAGAGGGTGGGAACGGATGCTGACCTGTAGGAATCCCAGAAGATGGAGTGAAGGATTGGGGAGAGCTCCATATATAGGCTATATGTAGACCTATATGTACACACACACACACACACACACACACACACACACATTTCATATTTAGCATTGCTGTATGTACATTTTCGACCCAGCAGATTTGGTAAAGTTTTAAGAAAACCCATAATAAATTCATGAAAATAGAACTATTTGCTCTAATCGACCATATATATATATATATATTATATATATATATATATATATATATATATATATATATATTATATATATATATATATAGGCCTATATATATATATATATAGGATATAGATATATATATAGCCTTTTTAATGATTGTTTATGTTTGATGAGAGTAGCCTACGTGGGAAGGAATAGGCCTACAAACGGTATGGCAGGGTAAACGCCATGTTGATTTCAAAGCACCAACGGTAAACACTAAACAGCCGACACATGCGTGTGAGCGAGCGCTGCTGCGTCCGCGCCGCTTCCATCCTCCACACAGGCGTTTTACCGCAGTGCATCTGCAGCATCCTCTGCACGGGGCGACAGACAGACAGACATCCTGTACGCACGCACCATCAGTAGACAAAATTACCAAACGATTTTCATTATATCGAGGGAACAGGACGAAAAGGCATTTCTTTTGGCTTTATTTGGAACGTGTATGATGAGACCGGGGTATAGGGTAGGCTGCCTATGATAGGCAGGCACCTGCAGTTTTAACATCTACGATGTCAGCGCTACCGAAGCATCTTTTCTGCGAGACCGGCGGTCATTAGAGATAGATTAGCCTACATAAATATTTCCACGTCCGACTGTCGCCTGTCGCTGGGGTAAAAAAAAAAAAAAAAGAGAGAGAAGGACTGTCTTTTATATTCTTTGGGACGACTATAACCGCAAACGCGAGGAGAGGAGGCCTCTATTTTCGGACGGGACAGCGTCAATATAATACAGTAGGCTTAATCATTTTAAATTATCAAAGTTATTTATCAAAGTAGCCTATATACTTTTTAGATCCTTCGATTGGACTAAAGTAAATGTTTTAGATTATATCAATACGACGTATAGGCCATTAATATGTTTTATCACAGCATGTAACTAATTAGCCTGTTTGTGCGATGGTATGCGAGGTAACCGCGACATAAAACTATCTCATAAGCAGGCTCATCTTGGCATGTTCCACATGTGACGATTATATAAAGCCTGTGTCCTCTTGTTGCCCTGGAAATCTGTCAACATAAAAGAGGTGATTTAATTTGATCCTTCAGAGCGTGTGTCTGATTGCCCAGTGCATTTAGAATCAGGGCCTCAGGGAATGGATAATGAAATCAGGGCGTTGAATGGGGACACTGTGAGCAACTAAATATCCAGATTGTTCGATGGGCTGCTGTTTCATAAAGTCTAATAAAAAAATAACTGCAGACAGTTGCCTCCTCAGATAGATAAGCTATAGTCTTAAAGGCAGCAAGGAGCTCAATGTTGCAATAAACGTTATAAATAAAATAATACTAAACTACTTCTTAAGCCTGACTTGAGCAAAGATCAGAGGCACTTTCGGTGGTCGAATATATAGCTATATTTGGGAATATAAAGCACTTTATAAAGCTTGTTTAGCTTTAAATGCACAAATTCCAGTCTTCCAAAAAATAAATAATAAAGGGGAATAAATATATAGCCTAAACAGGTAACTTTCTCCAGAGCAGTTGTTTAATTTCTGAGCCCCCTCATTGCATACATCTTACTCTAGTGCATCAGATGATATGGCTGCTGAACATATTCTGCTCCTTTCATTGCTTTGCACCCTCTTTGGTAAGTTCAGTCAAATTATAATTATTATATTATTTTATTGTGTGTGTGTGTGTGTGTGTGTGTGTGTGTGTGTGTGTGTGTGTGTGAGAGAGAGAGAGAGAGAGAGAGAGAGAGAGAGAGAGAGATTGGTGTGCATGTGCCTGAGTGCCTTTTATTTATTTTATTGTAATAGATTTCTATTAGGATTTTAAAAGCATTACTTACAACACTTCTCTTTGTACTACCATTTTTCCATCCATCCATCCATTATCTATTTTCTGACAGTGTACCAGTGCCATGGGGCATGTGCAGAGGTGGCCTCAGATACAGAAGCTGTAGCAGGCAAAGGCTTCAAACTGGGCTGCATCTCCTGCAAATTGAGGAGTGAAGTGGAGGCCTCCGCCAACGTCGACTGGTATTTCAGAGCCAACGGAGAATCTGACTTTTCTCACGTGAGTGCAGGCCCACAGTTATCCAAGTCTGTTATACAAAACACAACCTCAGTGAGCTATTGACCATATTCAAATGGTTGACACTTCAAGAACAAAATGAATATGGTATAGTAGGGGTTCTTCTAATCACTTCAAACCTGCCCCACTTCACATTCACAGGAGCCCAACCCTTTTTCACAAACTTGCGCACGTATAAAATTATGCATCTCTCTCTTATGCACACACATGGAATCCTTGATCACACGATCAGTGTCCCGTGCTTAGGTCAGCGTGAGATTCAAAAGGAATCAATTCTGACATTTTAGATCTCTAAAGTTTTATACATTTTAGTGATCATTAGTGATCTGTGGAGGGCAGAACAGGAAAGGGCCTCCAGCTGTGTTGACCTTGTACAGCAGCATCCGCTCTCTGTGACAATGAACTGTGTCCTGTGATGACAGCAAACACCTGCATGTTGTATGACTCACTTTGTATTGCATGTAACATGTACTGTACGTCTCTTAACCCATTTAGGCCTAGAATTATTGAATGCTATAACCAGTGAAAAATAGCAGATATACAAGCTCACAGCGCGGCACCAAGTGCAGCACTGCGAGCTTGTAGATCTGCTATTTTTGAAAAAGTCGTGAAAATGTAAGCAAATCTTTGAATGTAGTATTTTCAAAGCGAACGTTTGTAACTAAAATTTCGCTTCTGGGTGGTCCCTGGAACTAAATATTTTGAGATGCGGGTCCGTGGCCAAATACATATCATTTTGGGGGTCCTTCACATGAAAAGGTTTGAGAACCACTGACATAGTAGTCTCTCAAGAACAGACTAATTGAGCTCCAGTTAAGTGAAAAGGACCTTTTCTTTGAAGATGGCCAGCCAGATTGCTGACATAGAAACATAGGTTTTTCAAAAAATCTTAGGATTCAAAAGACACTTACAGAATCGGGTCAAAATTCTAATTTTCACGATTTTTCAAAAATAGCAGATCTTAACTCTTAAATATTTATCCCACGATTTTTGTAACCCATTTTTTCACCCGGTGCCAATTGCCTAAGCTGTGATCCTGGGCTCTACTCTCCCTCTGCCAACCTGGGGAGGGCCCCGAACTGAGCTCATGCTTCCTTCAATGCATGAGGAGTGAGCAGGCCGCTTCTTATCACCTGACAGGGGGAGCTTCCCCGGTTGGACGTAGCGCGTGGAAGGAACACGTTATTCCAACCAGTTCCATTCCCCTCCATCAGGCGCCCCAGCTGGCCAGGGGGAGGCTTTATAGAGACCAGGATTACTGCATGTTTTTTTTAGGGTATCTACCCTAGGAGACACGGGGAGAACATGCAAACTCCATACAGAAAGGCCCTTTTGCCAACCCCACCTAGGGTGTGGGCACTGATGACGCGGAGGAGGGAACACGCCCCCAGCACCCACAGTGTCCCCCGGCGGGAATCGAACCCAGGACCTTCTAGCTGTGAGGCGACAGCACTACTGACTGCGCCACCGTGCCCCCTATGATAAAAATAGCAGATCTACAAGCTTGCAGCGCGGCACTCGGTGCCGCGCTGTGAGCTTGTATATCTGCTATTTTTCAATAGTTAAAGCATAAAATAATTACACAATAATTTGTACCCGTTCTGAATGGGATAATAATCCTCTATTTATCAATAATAAATAGAAGATGAGCCACCCCCACGAAGGCTTCTCCAGCAGCACAAAGTTATTTCAACACACGATTGAAAGAATGAATTACAATGCTGCCACTGCCCCATCAGATATTCTAATGCTGCCACTGCCCCATCAGATATTCTAATGCTGCCACTGTCCCATCAGATATTCTACTACGATGACGACGGCGCCAGCATTAAGGACGAGCGCTTCTTCGACCGCCTGGACTGGAACGGCAGCAAGAGGAACAATGACATTCAAGACGCCTCCATCTACCTCTTCAATGTCACCTTCAACGACTCGGGCACCTACCGATGCTTCTTCAACCGCTTGCTGACCTACAAGTTCTATGAATATCAGACCCTCGTCGACAAGGTTGTGCATCTCAAAGTGGTGGCAAAAGGTACAGTGTGAATAAGCTTGTTGATTTATCATTAAAAACTATTGAGGATGAAGACACAATAAAGCCAAAATGATTATTTCCATTGTGGTCCTCTGAGATTGGTTGGTATCATAAAACATTGCACAACGGAAAACTTTAATATTAGATGCTACTAGAAATGTTCATAAATAATTATTCTGTCTTAAAATCGTACTTGTCATTGGAGAAAGGGGGAAAAGCTCACACTAAGAAGAGTGCCCCTGTGCAGTTTGACTGCAAGTATAGTGCAAGAATGCTAGTAGAAACAACTAGGAATAGTGCACTGCTCTGAGCACAGACCTAGTGCAGTCCACCGATTGCCTACCTAGGGCCCACACAATAGTAAAATCTGACTGATACATCTAGATTAGATGTTCACAGACATGCGGACAGACGGACGACAAACAGACTCACACTAAGTGAAAACATTACCCTCCGCTTTTGGCCGTTCAGGCCTCCTGGCGGGAATGACTAGAATGTATTGTATTAAAATTAGCCAGACTGGTGGTGGTAGAGAAGCCTTTGTACCACATATTTGTGGCAGATATGTGCCTCTTGCCTACCTGGCATGGCCAGAGTCTGGAACTGGAAGATTCATTTCCAAGGGGTGGTTACAAACAGATTTTTATAGCTGTGGCAGATTTGTCTGGTTTCCAGGCTAATATGCCTCAGTCAGGTCCAGTGTGCAATATTTTGTTAAAGGCAGGGGTGTTATTTGAGGTCCCAGGGGATGGCAATTGCCACCTCCTAGCTTTTGCATATTCATATTTCCTCCACCTTTTTTAGCAGATGAATTTTCTTTTAGATTTAGACACTTATTTTCTGGCTTAAGTGGACACCCTCTATTTTTGAGCGGTGCTCCTGCAAGGAGCTAAGCTCCAACATCTGGCTTTGGGTCGATTCACACTTTAATAAGAAGCCTAACTAATTTCGGTTCGGCAATGTCCAGACCCAAATATGGTTTTCCCCTCCCGGTTCGGGAGAGCATCAACCGACTAAACTCGGCTTCTCGGTGCTGCGTCGCAGAGCGGATACACTGTCAGCTGGTTCTCGCTCTGGCTTGAGACGAGTGATGGACTGGGAGGCGCGCGCGCAAGACAGACAGACAGACAGACACACACACACACACACAGCTTTGCTGCGTGTCTCTAGTCGCCGACCGTTTTAAAGAGAAAAGGAGCTTAAACACAACTTTGCTAGTGTTCCGTGTTGATAGGTTTTCCACGACGAGTTGTGACTGTGTAATGTACATGCATGCAGCCAGCAAGTGGCGGCACGTCTATAATGTGAGTTTGTAGATTAAATGTTTTCGACAGAGCTCGAGCGTTTGTGAGAGTGAGTGAGTGAGAGAGAAGAGACCTCGTCACTGGTGCTGCTACTCACTGGACCTCCAGTCATTCAGCGTGCAGCACGAAGGCCAGTAAGATATGTATCCGCCCTGCAACGCTCATTTATCGGCCACAAACGTTGTCATGCCACGGACCTCCAATATTTACAAGCGACTTCGGCACTAGCCGTTAAGAAAGTATGAATGGACTCCCCCCGAACTTAAATAATATCGGGTCGGGGAGCCCTCCCGAACCGAAATTAGTTAGAACTGAAAGCAGTTTCTGCTTAACATAAAGATCGCAAGTGGTCCTACTTAGTGCCATGAAAAGGGTCAGCAATGTTGTCTGATTGCTCGATTGTTTTTCTTCACAGCCACCAGAGGAACAGCCTCCATCGTGTCTGAGGTCATGATGTACGTGTCAATCATCGGGCTCCAGGTCTGGCTCCTTATAGAGATGATATACTGCTATCGCAAGATATCCGCAGCGGGAGAGGAGGCACTGCGGGAAGCCGCGTAAATATTTATTATATATACATATATGTATATACACACACTGTAAAATCCTGAGTGTTATATCGTCGTTCTCAGGTGGAAACCTTTTATGTCCAAAACTATTCGAAAAAATAGCCAATCTACAAGCACGATGCGAGGCGTTGTGTGCTTGTAGATCTGCTATGTTCACTAGTTTTGCACGACAGCCTTGTATGATGAAGCAGGGCTTTACTTTAAGAAAAAACATACACATTTGAAACTTACCGAGATACAAGGTTTCTGCCCGACAGTGACAATATGTAAATTAACACTAGTGATTTTACAGTGCATACAGTTGTTACATTTCAACAATATATGTATTATCAGCAACTGATGTATGTCAATATGTGTTGCATTTAATAGTGACACAAACACATTGTGTTCAAGACCACAGATGTGTTAAAAAGAATCGTAGTGTTTACATAGCTTAAACACATTTCCTCTTGAATGCTGCCCTTGTATTCTCATGTCCCCATGCATGCTGAATTCCTTAATTATCATTTCCACTGTCCTACTTTCTTGTTATTCCTCCCTCTTTTCCCAACCAACTGTGCAACTCTCTGTTGAATGTTGTGTAACTTCACCCATCCTTTTATAACCGTCTTGTTTTTTTAATCTAACCTGTAATGACTGTTACCATTGTTTTCACGTGTGTCTACTTGTGCCCTCTCTTTGTCCAACATGTCATGCTTCCTTCTGTCTACTTGTTGTCGTGTTTCCGTCTTGTCCATCCCATCCTCTGTCAACCTCCTCCCTAGTCAAAACCAAAACCAAAACTACCCTCGTGTAAGTCAAAATGGAATGCAGACTGGTTGGTCATCTTAAGGATCTTTCTTATCATTATTTCACCGTTCCTAGCAGTATGTAGTAATTGCAAAATTTAGCAGTTCCTACTGTAGCAATATGTAGTAATTGCAAAATGTAAAATTCGTAATTACCTTTTTTCCCTTTTCAGAAACGCTGAATATTTAGCAATAGCGTCGGAGAGCAAAGATAACTGTGCGGGAGTGCAAGTTGGAGAATAACACAGGTAGGAATGGGGTTAAATCTGGTACAAAATAACTATATTTCAAAATTAAGTTTGATTTCTTTTTTTTATACCTAATTCTGCAACAAATATACTACACGTATGGATTTAAATAGTACTATATTGATTATAGTACTATTTAAATCCATAATTTACTCTTTGACTGGAGAATAGTGAAATTGAATAACGCACCTTCCCTATATAAGGGCAATATCAACGGACTGACCACACCATCTTCCACTCGGATTGCATGAAGACCTTCTGAAAAACACACAACTCGAATGGATACAGCAAAGAATGAGCATGGAACCAGCACTGTACTGTATATACTGACAAGCAAAAGCATGTATTGCACTTTCTGTATATTATAAATCATTGTGCATCGATAAGTCTGATGTTTAAAAGAAATATATCTGTCCAGTACTTCTCTCTTCAAGTGTCTATAGTATTGTTTATATAAAATGAGAGCTGCAGGAGTCATCTTGACTCATTGGTATTGAATGTAAAGGGAAGATTTTTACTAATCCATCATCACCATCTTACTGTACGTGTGAATAATACAATGCACAAACACGTTATGTAAGGTTAACATGAAATGTGATAGACTATGATAAGACTGTCTTTCCAAATTAACCTTAGTCTTGCTAGCTATACATTTAATGAAATCTTAATATGTACAAATAAAAATGTGATAAAATAATGATGTGTGATGGAGGTTATGTTTTAATGTCAATAATTCATTTATCTGTGCTGGACAGTTGCATAGGGGGGAATAATCCCTGTATATGCAGCATGTTAACTGTGCTAGACATAATCCTGAGCTAATCATATTGGGGCTGCAACTGTTGCTTATTTTCTCAGCAATAATTATATTCCATCAACCAGGAATTCTAATTCTAACTGATTGAATAGCCAAATAGCAGATTTGCAAGCTCATAACTCTGCCACATGCTGTGATTTTTGTATTTATTTTGTTATTGTATTCAAACACATTTTGTAAAATAATTGATTAGATCCATTAGTTAACTGTTACACTCATAAATAACGATGAGAAAAGCCTCCTGTAAAGGGGTATTTTCACTCAGGAGTGATTCATTCTCACATAAGACAAAAACGGAGGATCCTAAGAGAGCTCACATTGATTGACAACACAGTCAAGGTACAGCATCCGAAGAGAAGAAAACATCCTGCATCCACACACAAAACCTGTCATGATGAATCCTATCAAGTTGAAGTTCTGATAAAGTTCCGTCACAGGAGTAACAACATTACAAGAGACTAATATTGAGAACCAGGGTCAAAGCCAATTATATTATCTAATATTGTACTTAATAGTTATTACCATCCACTAAACAGGTTGTACTCTATAGCAGCTGTAGGACACAGTCAGTGCCTGGATACTGAGGAAGGTTAAGCTGGTACTTCTTCTCTAAGCCAGGGGGCACAAACCTTCCTCCCAGGAAGTGATACCGTCCTCTGAACAGGGTGGCTGATTTCTTGGGTGCAGTGAGAGAGATGAGCATGTCAGGTTGTAGTCCATCTACGCTGCCCTGCTCCACATCCCAACCTTTAGGAAAGCAATATAGAACAGTGTAAAGGAGAAGGAAGTAGTAAAATAAAACACACACGCACAGGCGCACACACAGTTTTCATCAGTAGGATGTGGGTGTTTTTCTTTGTATTGTCTGCATTGTACCAACTTGTAAGATAATACTCATACCAGTAAGACTCCCTAATCGGGAGATAAGCGACCGTTGGTCGCTTATCTCCACAAATAGGCCAAAAGTTTGTTTTACCAATTATCAAGACATACGGGCAGTTGACAGTTTGCCATGGTTACTCATTGAAGTTGAATCTCCATATATGGAGATAACCTACGCATCACACTAAGTCTGACCTCACCAGCCCATATTTGGGCATGAGCAACTTATGTCTCCATATATGGAGATATGATGACATCACACAGTCCTCAGCCGATGATGTGGCGTGATGTCATACAATACACAAACGAGCCCTACAGTATAAAGGGGCAATTCTTGCCAGGAAAGAAGCATTTCTTCGACTCAGACCTTATCGCCAGGGTTGGCTTATAGCAGCTGTCGGTAGGACCATATATGGATTCTGTTAGTGTGGATCTCCTAACAGGGCATCATCTGGGATACAATCCCTTTTATGCCCATATATGGAGATCCCTAACATAATCCCTTTCATGCCCATATATGGAGATCCCTAACAGAATCCCTTTTATGCCCATGTATGGAGATCCCTAACAGCATCCCTTTTATGCCCATATATGGAGATCACTAACAGCTAACAGAATCCCTTTTATGCCCATATATGGAGATCCCTAACAGAATCCCTTTTATGCCCATATATGGAGATCCCTAACAGAATCCCTTTTATGCCCATATATGGAGATCCCTAACAGAATCCTATTTATGCCCAGTTGGTTGCTAGGGTAAAAAAACATGGTTGCTATGGTAAACAGTTGGTTGCTAGGGTAAACAGTTGGTTGCTAGGGTAAAACCATGGTTGCTAAGGTGGTTGCTAACGTACACTAACAGACCAGCAACAACAGACTGTTGCCACAGCAACGTACACAAAGGTTTGTGTACACATGTGGTGTGATGTCATACTGAAGATATATGACATCACACCGTACACAAACAAAGGTGTGACGTGTGACGGATGGACGGCCGGTGGAGGTTTTCATAGTAAACTGCTCCCTGACGGTCGCAATTAATGGATGTACAGTACTCCACAGTTCTCATCAGGCCAGGTGTTTCACTTCCATTTCCACACAAAATACTTCCATTAGCCAGTTGCCTCACCTCACCAAAAGAAACGTCAAAACAATAAAGTCAAAAAGTTTGGTTTCAACTGGTTAAACAGCTTCATATATCTTCTTTTTTTCCTTGAATTTTATTATAATGTAATCCTAGCAACTCCAGTTCCGCATCGGTATAGAGGTTGGTGAGTTGGTTGGTTTCATAAATCAGCCGCTTACAGAGATGGTTGAATAAATCCGGCAGTGGCAAAATGGCAAAAAGTTAAAACTACACACCAGAAACACGAGGAGAACTCTTAATTTATTTTTGGAACATTTTGATTCACAACTATAAGATTTGGGAGGAAATCTATGATCATTTTCTCTAGACTAGACCACAAGTTACATTACCACACATTTCCAATGATAATCCTGTCTGGCATTTATGATGCAATGACATGATGAATAGAGCCACATGCCTATAAAATAACAATAATGCAATGTATATTATGTATTTACAAAAATGTTATTAGAAAATGCAAATACAGTACATGATCTGACAATGGAACATTTTAAGTATGTTAACTGAAACTGGATAAAGTTAGTTGTATTTTGCTCTTAAGTGTACAGTAATTCAATGATTTGGTGCACCGTACCTTTGGTGACTACAGCCTCAACCACCTGGGGATTGTTCATCAGGCGAGATAAGGTTTCATTTGGGACTTTGTCCCCATTAGTTATTTTCTTTACTTTAAGAAGTATCTCTGCCTGGGGGAAGGTTTCATGATACCAGATCAAATACTGTACACTTAAAGCAGTTCAGATTCTTTCAGGTTAGTTTACTTGGAATTCATGAGGAATGTATTTTAATATTGCAGACCCACCAAATCAGCCGTGCTTAAGGACCCACTCCCATAAAAATAGAAGGTTTCGCACAGGGCACAACACTCAGATGAGGTGTGACATTAGTCATACACCAGACAAAGCCTCACTAAATGAAAAAGGAAGTACGCAGGGGCGTAGAAACACAGACCGTCTTGTTACCTGTTAAAAAAAAGATGTGCATCTGATCCAGGAACCCACCTGAGGGGATGTCAATGCTAGCTACAGGCACGGTGGTCTTCTTCAGCACATCAAGGATGGAACCAAATGGCTCTCTCACAGCTCCTTTGAAGCTGAAGCCAAATATGGCGTCTATCACCAGGTTGTAGGCCTCATCAACCAATTTGGCCTGGGGAGACATTTGCTTATTTTAGTAACAGTAGGCACTAGGCAGTGGATTGTCTTTTCTTTATGAAGCTGAGAGGGGGTATAACAGTGCAAGTACAAGACATAGTCCCTTCTGGAACTCATCCTCAGGCACAATGGGCCCAAACATAAATAAAAAGTGGTCCATGTCATGAGCTTATTTATATTCTTTTGGCCAGAAAAGGCGCTCTGATGAGTGCTTTCTAAAGGTGGCTGCTATGTGGACGACGTGGTCATCTTTTAGTTATTTCTCATAGGATAAAATCTAAAAAGGCGGTGTCTAAAAGCTGCCCATTTGTTCTTAAAGTGTGAAAGCTACCGTATACTTCAAGTTGCAGCAATGAGGGTAGCTAAAAACAACAGCTGCAGTAAAGCAAAGTTTAATGGAAGTTTCTTCCACATTTTTTTTTTTTGTTTGTTCAAAAGAAAAATAATAATAATAATAAATAAAAGGAAAGAAATACAGAGTTATTTCTTTGTTTACAGACTTGACTTAGGCAGCCTCGCATTTTAAAGTAAAATATATACTGGACCAATGTAAAGTGCTTGAATGGATTCAATTGGGATTCAGGTGACTACTTCTAATCAAAAGCTTACCTAACACATAACCACATTTTGTAACATACTGGTAGATTCATAGATTCAACTTATCTGCTTCTTAAAAGAAAAGATTAGTTAAATAATTAATTACCTCAGGCATTTCATTGAGGAAGGGGATCTCCATTTTCTCACACTGTGTGGTCAGGCCATGGAAGAGTGGCTTGTTTGGCCTTTTTGGGTACAGTATGGTAGGCTCATAGCCCTGTGAAAAGCACACAGGAATAGTACAAATAAAAGCAACAGCAGCTTATTCATGTCACTGACAATGTAAAATCTAAAAACAATGACGTCCATTACATGTCTGTACAAAACATTCCATCTCAACAATGACCATTTCAAATACATTAAAATGAAATCTTAACAGAGCAATTTACTGATCTACAATTTACACATGGTAATTTGTGTTTGGTTTATTTACTTGAAGGTGGATTCAAGATATGTGGCAGGACAAGGTTGAACTATGGGGAAGTAGGAGAAAGCACCTATTTTGATACAGACAAGGCAGGTGCTGAGATGTGTAACAGAGGTGTCTGAAACCAACCAGCAGTAGAGACACTCACAAAAAGTTTAAGATGTCTTGCACAGACCAGACCATCACCTCCATTGTTACCAGGCCCACAGATCACCAGCAGTGAAGGCTTGGCTTTGACCAGAGAACTGAGTGGGTAGCCCTGAAATGCAGAGAGAGACATCACATTATTGCAACCCAACCCTTACACAGTCAGGTACTGCTTCATTTAAACTCATACTATGAATGAAGTATAAATAAGGCTTTAAAAGTATACATTTAAAGCATGATGGGCGGCACATATCAAGACTGCTGCACACTTCAATTTAATTAATCTCATAATTTAATTGATTGTTAAATGTTTCACCTCACAGCAGCTTTACTTGATTGATTGAATACCTGTACTTAGGCCATGGCTACACGGAGCTGGATATTTGTGAATCTAGACATTTTTTGGTGCTGTTGGGGCTTGCAGCCACACAAAGCTGGATATTTTGGCAGTGAATCTGGATATTTTTTAAACCGGATAAATAAGTGGAGACATTGAAAAATATCTGGATATCTGGATCCGTGTAGACATGGAACCTGGATATCTCTGAAGACTTTACTGTGTGTGAGCTTGTCCCCCTAGTGGAGGTCTGGGGAATCAGATTATTTTAGACCTAGATATCTTTGTCGTGTGGACATAGATATTTTTCTATGTGGATATCTGAAAAACCAGGATATATGAAAAATCCAGCTCCGTGTAGCCATGGCCTTAATAAGTCTCAATATTTAAACAGCACAGAGGTACAGTAAAACATTTAGGCTAAAAGGATAACACAAAAAAGTCCTTGTTTCCATTGTGGTCCTGTGTAGTCAATTAATCAACAGAACAGAGCATAGATAGCTAATACATGTCATCAACAAATACGTTTACAGGACAAAAAGGGAAAGAAGTATATGACCCCTCATTTCAATCGGAATCAATATCTAACTCCATTTGCAGATTGTTCATGTTTGTTCTAAATGTGGGGGGTACCAGATCGTGGATGCTCCCTCTGGTGTTGTGGCTGGGTGGGCATCACTCACTTTCCACTTTTCTAAGTAGTTTGACAGGTACAGTATAAGGGCACTGTCACCCTGAGTAACCTAAATACCAATCCATTAATACTTCCTTAACCCCCTTCTACCCTGAGCCATCCCAAACTAGCAACGTGTGTTGGAATTAGGTGGGCTGTGGGATTTAGGCCGAGTAGTAGTCGGATAAGTTTGTGTTTTGGATGGTCTGAAGCGTAGTTTTTTGTGACATTGAGGTGTTGGAGAAGCAAGAGGTGTAAGCATAATCAAATGGCATTGAATGAGGGCTCCAGCTAGAGTATTTAATGCACTCTTGTTGACAAAAGAGGAAATCCTGAGGAAATAGCTACACTATTAAAAGTGATGTGCAGCAGGGTGGCTTAAGGTGCTCAGAACAGTGCCCTATAACTCCTGTGACAGGCAGCACAGTTAGAAACCAACAGGATATCTCACCCTTGTAACTGCTGTGGCACAGCTGAGGCCAGCCAGTTCCATCAGCTGGTCCACACTGAAGCCATACTCACTGAAGAGCTCCTCGTCAATGTGCTGGGCCTCCTCCTGCCTACCATTGAAGAACAATGCAGCACTTCATTATAGCTGGCCTACACAATATGCATACATTCACAACTGAACTCACAGGCATGCAAACATCTCACTGTGTTTCCATAAAGCCTTTTCGAAAATTAGGAAGCGAATCATCAGAAATTCAAAAAAAGAAAAGCACATTTTGCCTGTTTCCATCCACTGATAAAATAGATTCTTTGGAGATAGTTCATGGAATATACAGTCGGTGGCGCTATTTTTCCAGTCAAGTGAGAGACATTATTGAACATGCATTTTACTTTTTATTCAAAAATATTATACACAGATTTACAACGTTGTACGCTATTGAGCTGCAAGTCCACTGGTTGTCCAGACTCCAGGCTGTCTTTCAATATTTGTGAAAGACCTGATATACAAGCACAAGCTGACAGCTCGTTGCAGATGCGACTGTTGTGAGCTTGGACTTGGACGCCTGCTGTTCTCGGCCGTTCTGTGCATGCGACGGAGAATAATGACGAATGGTTTTGAGGATAACTGCTTTGATCATAAGCGGAGGCTGGGGTGAACGGTGTTGGTACTCCTCCAAGCGTAAAAGTGTTTTTGCGACAAATGTTTTTTCAAGTGTTTCCATTCAAAGATTTACGCTCAAAAGCCAAAATGAGCATAAAAAAGGCTTTATGGAAACGCATCTAGTTTGTTGTTTCTGTTTAGCAGAATTGGAAATTCAAAAATATAAATTTGAAAATACATTTTCATGAAATTACATAGTATTAGTAATACCTTTCTGCTCTGAAGAACAGATGACAGCTTCCTGTTCTTAAAGGAGTAGTTCACCCCCCAAAATGACCAAAAGGCATTTGGGTCCCCATCTGGAATCAATGGGGGTAAATTTACTATAATCAAATGTTTGTCTTATAGGACTGCGACAAATACAAAAAAATATTATTTAACTCAAGTCTCCATGGCGTGAGTAATCAATAGGGGGAGAAAATTCATTTTTGGGGTGAACTACCGGTACTCCTTTAAGACTGTGGACGAGAAACATCTGGTTTGAGAGACCCAATAGATTTATGTGCATTCCCCTAAACTCTCTCTCTCTCTCTTACACCACCCATCCATAGTAAACAATTCTTTACCCAAGGTATTTGATCGACTGGGCCATATTAGATGCTTGTCGACTAAAACACAGGTTATTTGTTGAGGTGGCCAGTGGACATGTCCCCAGCTGGGTAAGGACTGTGGTGGGTGCCCGTGACGTCACCAGGAACCCAATCCCAAACAGAGCCCGCAGACTCAACATCCAGCTGGATGTACCTGGAAAGAACACACACCATTGATTGATTGATTGATTGAAGACTTTATTAGAAGTTTGCATAGGAAAAGATAGTTTCATGACACTGGTACAAGGTCAACTAAAAGGATACGCCCAAGAAAGCCTATGGCTTGTTTTAATAATTGAGAATGAGATCCTTGTTTTTAACTCATATAACACTCAATGACAGACAGTTAGAACACAGTAGTGGCTATGCAGAAGATATTATCAACAAAAACAAAACCATATATTAGCCACTCATTACAGCATAATAGTTATGAAAACTAGTAATGTTGATGAGTTTGTGGATTTAACAATTAATTTTCACAGACCACAGATTAAAGGATTCATTTTTAGACAGGCTAAACGCAGACGTAATATTACAACCTTCCAGTCTATGATTACAGCACAGGACAGCTGACGTTCAAGGCGTGTCATAAAACTGCACGTGCATTTTGAAACGAATTGTCTGCAACACTAACATTAGTATTGTTTTTCTCTTCTAACAACTTTAAATGCACCTTACCCCGTACAAAGAAAGCCAATACAACTTGTGTTGAAGTCGTGCAGCTAGCACTGTTTATGTCAGCAGCACTTCCTGGTTTGTGACTGAAAACGTTGACTACAAAATTAAAAGTCTCTTCGTATTTCAAATTAAAGGTTCGCCGAACGAGTAGCTTCTCCAGGAGGGACTGGATTTTACTGTTTGATATTTGACAAATATGTCTACATAATACAAAAACTGTAATGAAACTAACATTAAAATATTATTATAAGATTGTGGCTTGAGACCAAGACACCGTTTATAGCTTTATACTCTTTTTGTTATGTTTATTGTTAATAACTGGTCCAGTAGCGTAGAGTAAACAGAAGATCAGATCAGTTCTCAAAGCAGCATTGTGAAATCATTATAGTGGCCCATTAAAACAGTAAAAAAAAAGAGGCATATTTATTTAAAACTGAAGCAATTTATTGATGAAAACCAAATACATGATTCAATTCTATGTAAATGAGTTGTCATGCACCCAAAGTGGATTTCCTTCACAATCTAACAACTGGAAATCTTTGTCTGTTTGTTGGCCTACCATCTACCACAAAAACAAAATATTTATAAGGCTCTATTATCAACTTCACCCTTAAATAGATAAAGTTGGCTCTGAGGGTTCATATTGTAATGAGGAGGAGGAGGAATATAGCCTAGAAATACAATGGGAATATAATAATAAATGAATGATAATACTGAAATAAATCGTGGAACTCTGATACAGCATAAACAGAACAGGAAACGCAAGTCAATCCACTGCACTCATTGGCTGTGGATTCCAAAGTTTACCAGACACTTTCATTATTTTGTTAGCCTGTTTTGTTCAGATGAGAAAATAATGTCTAATAAAAATATATATTGGTCAAAAGAACTGGTAGAGTAGACCAGCTACAATAATAATACTAAAGAATGTGGCTGGTGTTCATTTCCTATTCTGGATATAACAGCTCACAGTTTAAAGGTCCCAAACAGCGTGCCTATTTACAGTACAATATAAAAAAACAGTACAAAATGTTATTGCATACATTAGTAATGATCAATGTATGAATATCATTTAATTGTAATTGAGTTAAAGTCTTCCAACATGGCTCCAGAGCCTCACATGATCGGACAGTTCTCCACTCTTGCTCCATTCTGAAAGAGAAAGAGTACAGTAGTAGTAACTGAGAGATAATTACAAAAACAACTCTTTGTAATATCCATATTTCATTCCAAAATTTGATTTCCACCATATCATTAATGTTTAAAGAAACATTTAGCAATGTTTCTTTTCTTTTTCTTTTTTTTACACATACAGCATGCCCATGTATAGACCTACATATATGTAGAAACATTTGCAAAAGGAAATCAACGCCTATCATGTACAATCACGTTTGAACAAAGCATTTAGCTGTGTTCTGTGTTCTTCCCACCTTGCGAGGTGCTGGTGTACTGTGGCTGATAACATAGGAGTGTGGAAGCAGGCCCTCTGAAATCCCGCCACTGCGGTAGGAGGTGCGTGAGGCAGAGGATACAGAGCAGCTGCTTGTTTTATCCGGTGACGGCAGCCCACAAGAACCGCACGTCACTGTCCTGCTGCGCAGGTTGTATTCAGTGTCCCCTCCGCATGTGCTGTGGGCACCCTAGAAGGGTTAGAGAGGTATTTAGCCACCTGTTATCTGAACATTTGTTTGACAATTCCCTGAAAATGAATTTGAATTTCTTTGATAAATGTGGTATCTCTTACCATGTCATCATCATCATCTTCAAACTGTGTGCGGGTGACCTTCCTCATTGCCATTTCCTGAATGAATAAAAGACAAGAAAAATCATTGCAACCTATAATTCTCTGGAGAATAAACTATTATTACATAAAGGAGATTGGAAAGAACATATCTTGAACATATTTAACAAAATACGTTTTTAGAAAAATATAGATACCTCTCCATTGGCACTGATCAGGGTTGTCTGGAACTGGTCTCCAGTGCCCCATGATGCCTGGTTCTTCCACACAAGGTCAGTGGGAGGGCTGTGGGTTCCTCCGGCAGCAGAAGCCCAGATCTTTGCAAAATGAAATAAGGCATCCATAACAATATTAATCATTATGATATTTCAACTGTTGCTTACATACAGTTGATGCTTACCGTCACTTTCTGTCCAGCCTTTAAGGTGAATTTTGCAGGGAACTTGTAGGAAATGGGGGTTCCAGATCCCACCTGTCGCTTCAACTGCCAGTTCCCCAGATTTTGGTCCTGGGGCAGGAATATGAAAGACAGGATTATGAAATTCAGTTAATGGAGTCAGTCAGTCAGTTGGGTGCTGCTATAGTTTTTTCATTTTTGGAAAGTAAAATCTGTGAACGATCCTGGGTTTGTGGAGTTTGTTCAGCAGCATTATACAGTACAATCGATTGTGTCATAATAATGTTAAAATTGTCCCAATTCTACTGTACGTTGGGATGAATAAACATGTCCACACAGTGGAATTCAGTGTAAAGTCCTATTCAATTCTCTCACCTCATCTGCCTTGTTGCTGAGCCTGACGTACTTTCCATCCAAGTCCACCTCGTCCACAGTGACCCGTCCACTGGCCGAGGCCTGCTGGGAGATGCGTGTGCGGGACACGGCTCCGCCGGCGAAGCTGGAGGCCTCGCTGTCGGTGTCGTTGAGGCGGCGCTTCTTGCCAGAGGAATTCTGAGAGCTGCAGTGGACTGAACGGTTCAGGGAACCAGCCGCTCTGGTTGGAGGAGGGCTTGGAGACAGGTGGAGCCTGCAGGGATGGATTTTTTTTTAGATGTGTGCGTGCGTACGGTATGTGCAGTGGTTCGGTTGATTTAATTACAGTATATGCAAAAGAGTGTACAAGAAGAGAGGGAAAGAGAGGTTGTCATCTGATTGTCCATACGTTTGCATTGCTCACAATGTGTAATGTACATATCCGATCGTAAAGATTATGATACTCCTGTCTCTAAATGCTGTGACTAAATGTAAGGTCAGTAGAACACCTACCTCTCTTCCTCTCCCTCCAGGAGCTTCCTGTAGGCAGCTATCTCCATATCTAGAGCCAACTTGACATCCAGGAGCTCCTGGTACTCATCCAGCTGCAGCTGCATCCGTTGCCTGATCTCAGCCATCTCCCTGTCCTTATCTCCAAGCAGACGACGTGTGGTGTCCCTCTCCCGAGACAGGGACTCCTCCAGTTCCCTCACCTTGGCATCACGGGCTGCCAACTGGCATTGTGGGGATCACATACAGTAATTGTTACTAATTTAACTGAACTAATTTACATACTGATATAACATACAGCAGGGTTCCCCAATTAGTTTTCCCCAAGAATTATGTCTAGGGTACCAAGCCGAGGGCCACAACATTGCAGGGGGCGACAGTGGCGTTCCCGCTACTCCAGCGACAGTTCAGATATCGTCGTTGTCGGGTGAAAATCTTGTGGTCCAAAACCATTCGTTTTGCATTTGTCATTTTAAAAATGATTTAAACTAGTGAAAACAGCCGATCCACAAGCACACAACGCCTCGCACTGTGTGCTTGTAGATCTGCTGTTTTCACTACTTTTGTGCGATGGCCTTGTATGATTTGCAAAAGAACGTACAAATTTGGAGATACAAGCTTTCCACCCGACAACGGCGATATACTAGTGTTGTTGCTGCTCTTATACCACCATTATTACTGGGGTTGGTGTGGGCCAGACAGTAGCCCCCGCGGGCCGCAAATGTCACTTTATTGGTGAGATACCTGTTTCTGCAACTGGCTGAGCTGGGAGGACATGGACTCCAAACGCATTCGGGTCTGCTGAAGCTCCTCGTGGGTCGCTCCCACCAAGTGGCTGCTCCTGTCAGCTGATTGACGTGCGTTCTCCAACTGACAGGAGGAAAACAAATTGTCACATTGGATTGTACTAATTCTATTATATTTGAGTGGTACATGTTAAATGTTTCTTTTGGCATCTGAATACAATTTAGAATTTACCTTGGAATTGTAGGTCTTTTCAAGGTCATCCTTGTACTGTTTGATTTGCTGCTCGTGCTGGCCACGCATTTCGATCAGTGCCTCAGCCAGCTTGCTTTCAAAGTCTTGCTGCGTGCCATTGGCCAACTCGACCATACGAGACTCATGGCGGCGCTTCGTCTCCCTCAGCTCCTGCATGTAAAATAAGTAATAAATGCATTCTTTTTTATCCAAGGGAGATTCTATTCTATTCTTTATGAGGGTGACCAAAGAAGTGTACAAAAAACTGTAATTTAAATACAATAGGTTGATATCGGGAGGACTGCTGTCTTCCTGATTCTGCTCATGATTACAGAGAGACAATAACAAGTTCCCTCAATGCTCCTGACCTCAGAGTAGAGGCTCTTGTGGAACTCCAACTCTTCTTTGAGGGTCTGGAGGCGATTCTCTCCATCCACCCTCCTAAGCATCTCATCCTGCAGTTGCTTCTTGGCATCAACCAAACTTGCTTCCAGCTTAAAATACATAAAAAAACAAGAGTTAAAATCATGCACAAAGATCCCTTCATCTATGGTAATTAAGTATGTCTGGGTATCACTTACTCTCACACACTGTATGTAAGATATAATGTATAATTACTTACATATATAGCCTACGTATATTATGATACTTCCTGCTTTAAAACTCATTGCGTTGTGAGTTTCCTGTTACCTTGGCAACTTGAGCCTTTAAGTCCCTGTTTTCCATATCCAAGTTGCGTTTCTCTCCCAGGGCTGTGGTCAGGGATGCATCCTTAGCGTTCAGCAAGGCCTCCACGTCTTTGAGCCTCAGAGAGGCTGCTGCCAAATCAGACTCTTTCTTGGTGTTTCTGTGGAGAGATGCGTGCAGGCAGGGGTTTAGATAGGTTCAAGTGAGTTCCCTTTCCGTTGTGGTATGTTTTTCTGCGAAGTTAAAAGAAAATGCTCAACACGTACAGGGTGACAGTGATCATAAAAAGAGGAACAACACTGCGCAATGTGCAACAGTGCCGTGCACAGAAAGACGATAATTAACCTCAGAAGGTTAGTTCAGGTTAGTTTTGTTTTCTTTTGTTTTTTTTCTTTTTTTGTGAGATTTGTCTTGATCTACTTTGTATGTCATTTTTAGAAAACAGGGATCAATGTGATGCAACTTAATTTCATAATTTCTTCTTTTCTTTCGTATATCATTGTCCTTGATGATTGGTTGGCAACATTTTATTTCACAATATTTCTTGTTAGGGGAGGCCATGGGGCTGGCTGTTGTCTTCTCCAACTTGCTGACGTCGGCCTAGGCAGGGTTTGAACTACTCACCTTCCGCATGAAGGGCATAGTATGCACTAACCACTACACACCAACGTATTTCATAATAATTGCGACCGTAGGTCACAGTTTAGTATGAGAACGGTCACAGCTTGTCCGTATCTCTGTCTATAACGCCTGACACGGTGGTTCTCCTGACACATCACTGTGACATCACAGGTGACATCACTGAGTGTCAGGGGAACCACTCTAACAAAATGGGTTTACACTCTGACTTCACTGTGATGTCAGGGGAACCACACTAACAGAATCCCTTTTATGCCCATACATAGAGGTCCCTGATGTCATTCATATTAAGCCCATCTAACAGGACTTCATATGGGAATGCCCATACAGTATATGGAGGCCACATCGGCCACATACCACAATAACAGAATCCATATATTGCCAAGACAGTCCATATCTGTGTGGCTGGTTCTACAGACAGGGATTTCCATGTATGGGCATAAAAGGGATTGCATGTATGATAGATGTCATCATGACGTCATAGGACTTTCACATAACAAATAACTGAGTAAGCATGTTTCGGCTCTCACAGCATATCTCCACAGTACAAGGATCTGCATATGGGTACCAGGGGTCTCCATATATGGGTAACTGATCCGATATACATCACTGGCCAGATGGCCAAGACATGGCACGACCTCGAGGTTGCATGTCACCCTGAGGCGTCTTACTAGTAATAGGTATATAGTAATAATGAAGAATGCATCTTAAAGTGCTTCTCCAACCAAAATTATCGAGTGGAAATGTGGAAAGTAGTGGAAAGTAGATTCCTGCTATTTCCTTTGCACGGTCTTCTGAAATAAAATCTGTGGGTTATTTTAAGATGGGAAGGGAAGCCTGGATGAAGTAGAAGGAGAGGGAAAGCCTTGGTGTTTCCAGGCTTAAGTGTATGACTCATACACTCCAAATTATCTACGTCCAATCTGACGTGTCTGGTAGCCACAAACCACAGCCTCCTGATGTTTAGTTAAGGCGCTGCCATGACAACTGCCTGGCTCTGCCAAACACACGGCTGCCATCGCCTCAATATTTATGGAAAATAATGGAAACGAGAGAGTAACCGCTAAACACTGCCACGTATTGTACATATAATGATCACTTTTAGTGGAACAGGAGGAGGAGGAGTGACGGGAAAGAGTTAGTCATAAGACTCTGCCTGTGGCCGAAGGACTGGAGACGATGGGATGGATGTTGAATATCAGACGGCAGTGAGCAATGGGGACGGTATGCTACCATGGGAGTGGTCTGGGCAGGGCACTGGGGCTGAGAGACTGTAAGCTAAATTTGCAGAAGGCCATGCTGTGGGACATGCCTCAAGTTTGAGGTTGTGGGATTTGTTATAGGGATTACTGTGTTCAATTATGCTACAAACGCATTCTCCAATCAGGCTACCTTCCGGTAATGATGAAAAAGTAAATATGCAAAACCGCACTACTCTGCTTGCATTCACTTCAATCAAACGTATGGGTTCCAGAACAGCAAGCCTGGGAGGTCTCAGGGCTGCTGTTCCACACACAATCCTCTGTTACAAGATGTCTGGATCATTGGATATCTTTTTATTCAACATGATGTATTTTCTCTAAATATTCTCTTATTATGTACTGAAAAATACTGAAAAGTGACTGCTCTTGTAGGAGGCAAGGAAAATCTGAATCCCAAACTAAGGAGAGCACACACACTCACTGAGCTAAGGGTGGGTTGTGACCTCTAGCCTACCTGGCTTTGAGCTCATTGTAGTCCTCTCGCACTTTGCCCAGCTCCAGCTGCAGCCTGGCGCGTTCTTTGGCCACAGAGTCCAGAGTCTGGCGGGCATCCGCCAGCTCTGCCTCGTAGGCCGCCTTCATGCCCGTCAGCTCGCGGCTGACCTCTGTCTCCGACTCGGTGATGCGCAGGCGGAGACCTGAATTCTCGATCTCCAGGTTTCTGACTTTGTCAATGTAGACGGCCAAGCGGTCGTTAAGGTTGCACAAGTCATCTTTCTCCTGCAGCCTGGTGATACGGTTGGGAGAGGCAGGGGTGCTCACACCCCTGTGAGTACCTTTTTGACTGGGTGTCGCCATGGCACCGGTAGGTTATCTCTGTGGGAAAACAGTCCATTTAAACTTTCTTTTCGTCAGTCAGATTTGTAAATATTTGTAAATGTGAATTTATATTAGGCGTTGATGTGAAGACATAGGCTACTGCAGTCATCGTATGCATTGCATACAGTATGGCCTATGATGGTATGGATGAAATAGCCCCATTACATGTGCATTAAGTAGGTATGTGAAGTTTGACTGTACAAAAACATTATCGCTCTGCAGATATACATTCTACTTTGAAGTCTGTCAAAAATTACTAAAAGAAATTAGTAAAACCAAATGAGGTGTACAATTAAACTTTTTCGGCAAGAGACTTCAACAATACAACACAATTCACTCATTAAGTATTCTTGTCAAGCACAGTGTACCTTTGGTACACTTAAAACAATGAGTCGTGATATCAATAGATCCTCCCGTCATTGTAATGTCATTAATAATTAACAAATCACAAAATCTAAGATATGGATACACACATCTCCACCTAAAAGTACACATTGGGCATGTGATAGCCTTATGCCTCTTACGCCAAAACCTTTTTGGCATTTCTTTTACTATTTTGAAAAACATTAAAAAATAGCTCAAATAGCCGATCTACAAGCTCACGTGTTGATGTAGATCAGCTATTTTCAGTATTTTTTCAATGTTTTTCAAAATAGTATAAAGCCAAACAAGTTTAGACATAAGGGGTAAGGCAATATAGGGCCCATGCCTTTAACACAATATGCAATATGCAAACTTTACCTCAAAAAAGATGGTGTGAAGTAGAAAATGAATCAGGTCTGTGGCCAGTGATCTTAGTGGAGTTCAAAGTCCTCCGATGACGATGATGCACTCCCAGAGACTGCACTGTCTGAGAAACCAATCTCTGAGTGAGTGCCCATATAGGAGTGAGATGGGAGGAGAGGACAGAGGAGGTTGGCCTCGAGTTTGGCATCATAGGTGGAAGTTCTCCCTGACTGTCCCTCCTCTCTGTTCCCCTCCCTTGCCTCCTCCCTTCTCTCTCCTTTTGGAATGGGTATGAAAGAATGAATGGTGCTGTTCAATAAAGTGGTCTAAACAAATAATCTACAATTTTTTATGAGATCCGTTTGATATGCCATGCTTATCTCCGAGTCGGTTAAGATGAGTTTATATGTGCTTTTTTCATTATTTTTCCTTCTATTTCTGTCTAATCTGTTATGCACTGATGTCCAGCTCAGTGGCCTCCCTTCTGGTTAAAGTGTCCACCCTGAATTGGGTTCAATCCCTGGCCGAGTCATACCAAAGACTATAAAGACTGCTTGGTACTCAGCATCAAGGGTAGGATTGGGCATAAGTCCCTGCGACATAAGTGTCATGTCCAGGAGGTGTACTTGTACTGTAGGTTACATCAAGCTACCTCACTCTGCAGAAACAGGCCATAGGCTAGGTGCCGATTCATACTCCACTTTTAGAGACAGATTTATTTCGGTTCAGCTCTGTCTAAACTACAATATGACATCATTCAGAGGTTCGGGGGTGGGTACCGTCATTAATTTGGCTGTGCCACAGAGATTTCGTGACTTCCCGAACCGAACCGAAATAAATTTGGCTCTAAAAGTGGAGTATGAATCGTCCCTAGGTCTTGACATCCATTGCATAGTACTATCCCAGGCTGTAGTTACCATCTTTTCTGGACAATAAATATCTTGGACAATACTTTAATCTATTATGTTCTAAAAGAAAGGAAAAAACAAATAAATAAATAAATCAAAACTTGAATAAGTCTTTGCAGATGTTTTTCCAGTGCAGTCTTCATATGAAAATAGCACAGTTTGGAATGTGAGTGAGTGCTGATGACTCAGCCAGCCTGCCTACATTGGAAACATCACAGTACTCTTGTAGTGCTGTGTAAGCTGAAGCTCCAATGGCAAAGAGAGAGAGAGAGAGAGAGAGAGAGAGAGAGAGAGAGAGAGAGAGAGAGAGAGAGAGGGTGGAGAGAGAGAGAGAAAGAAACATTCCCATGTTTAGTTTTTTACTTTATTGTCAAAAAATGATGTATTTTTAACTTCAAATAATACAAAGTGGAGTACAAACGTATCAGTGCTTGTGGGTGGAGGTGTAGCGTGTCTCTGTCTCTGTCTATGGCGACAGGGATACAAGAAGAGTGGGCACTAAGGAAGAGTGGGCAGACTGGGCACCTCCATGTAAACATGCTTTTTGCATGTAAAGTATGCATGATTTGAACATGTACAGTACATCACTATCAGACTTAAAGGACAAGTTTGTTTTTTTTACAACAAGGGTTCATATTTTAGATTGTAATTAGAGAAAAGAAAAGATGGATGTTAAAATGTTTTAATTTACTGTGTTCTATCGTTTTAGTGTTTTTTGTATTTTGATTTCAGTTGGTGGGGGCATGAGTACAAGTGGCTAAATATGTCTTTTTAGACACAATAAGCTGGCAATGTCTTTGTTACTATTTACACCAGCCCCCATAAGTCATCTGCCCATGAAAGATTTGTGGTGCATCTTGGGAATGGGCTTATTGTGTCTGATACATATTTGGCCAATTGCATGCAAATCAAAATTGTTAAAATCACTAAAACGATAGAAAGAAGTAAATGGAGACATTTTAACACTCATCTTTTCTTTTCTCTAATGACATCTAAAATATGAACCCTTGTTTAAAACCAAAGTTGTCATATAGCCTATACCCTTCAACTTCTTATGCCCCAAAATGACTGGATATAGGATAGGCCTACTGGTATAAATATATATTATTATACCTTAATTGTCAAATGCTCAAACATTTTCTATTCATGTATAATAGGACTACTTTGCATTACTTAATACGGTTTTCCATTTTACTCTCTCAGGCTACACACACACACACACACACACACACACACACACACACACACACACACACACACACGACCCTAGGTCTGCTTTTCCCTCTACCTCTTCTAAAGCCCTCTTCAGAATATGGGGATATAGGGTTCAAGTGGTTAATGAACAAGAAAAAGTGACACAAAGTTTTGGAGACCCACATGTGGTAACTCTGAGGATCCCGAGACCCCCTGTTGAAGACCCCACGGGGAATTAGTCACCGGTCTACTTGATATAATCTAGGCTACAGAAAACAGGGGGTGCTATACGCACAAGACACAGGCACAAGACAAACCACATCTTTTCACTTTTGATCTGGTTGACCGCAAGAGCCAGGCTCTCTATGGTAGCCTGGCTTGGCCAGACTCTATATACTAATGCAGCTAAATAACTGCAGTATCGATCCCCTCCTTGTTTTAACATGGGTGGATGATGGTATAGCTGGGCTAGGCTGCGCCCCCCTCCGCCTCGCGTAGCAGGCCCTTGAGGCAAAAAAAGTCCAATAAATAGAGGTCAGCCTCAGCACAGCAGCACCCCCCATCGACCGAGATGGTACACGAACATGTAGCTGAGCGAGCAAGGTTGTTTGCTGCTTGATCAACTGCTTTGCAGACAACTACTACTACTACAGTATAGAGTCCAAGCAGTCCAAGTCCAACTCAACACATACGTCACTGTTGTCAAATTAGATCCCGATATCTTGTACAATTATGCCATTATTCATGCAAGGTTGGAGCTATGTAAACGTTATAAAAATCAATATATCAGAGGGATTATGCCTTGTTGGGAACTGAGCCTAATGCTCTGCGTTGCTTTTCAACACAGGGCAAAAGGCATTTTTGTCATGTGGTTCGTGGGAAAACCCGGATTGGATCTCCTTGGTCACCTGAGTAGGGACTTGAATGAAAACGCTGCCAATGAATTCTTCAGCAAACATACCCGTCCTTTATTCCTAGAGTAACAATACTATAAACAAAATTAAACAGTATTATACAGAATAGTATACAGAATATTCAACGTGATATCAATGTTGCAGATTAATGCATTACATTATTTATGACACGGCAGTCAACTGCTGTTTTCACAAAGAATATACACAAAATGTAAAGGACATCAGCGTGGCATTTTGGAAATATTAAAGTTCACAAAATGTAGCAGAAAAGGGGTTTATAAGCGGTCGTAGTCTACAACAGATCCACTCCATGTCTTATTGCGCGCAAGAGGAATCGGACACAGGCTGGCGCGGATACTGTACCGCAGCCACCGGGGGAACAATAAGGGGAAAAAACAAGCAAATAATCCAAAGTAGATCATCTTGTACGGTTGCATTTAGAGCTCTGTCAATCCAAAAGCAAAAAAGATAGTTCTGTTAATTTGACCCAAGTTATTCAGATAATACTGGGGCGCGCGTTAACACCACTCAGAAACGGAGAAACAACGAAAAATCTAGTACAAGGTCGAAAGAGAGCGAGCGAGAGAGAGAGAGCAGAAAGCAAACACGTCCCCCCAGCTCTGCAGCGGTATCCATTTTAGATCCTTGCCCGACGGTGCCTCACGTGTCCTGGACTGTCTTTCTCACATGACCCGCGTGTTTGTCCCCGTGATCAGTACTTCCATCTCTGTATTTCAGTGTCGCTGAATATCACACATTAAAAACAGCAACCTTCATGGATATGCTCGAACAGAGTCTGGACAGCTCGACGAGGTAAGAGAGCGAGGATTGCATTTGCGTGCTTGCAACTGCAATGGCTTCCACGGCCTAGCAGAGCTAAAGTCACCATGTTCTCTGTCTATGCGACGCAGTGTTTTTAACACATTAAATGTAGGATAGAATAACTTTTAGTTCTGTATTTTTTCCCCATCTCACTCTTGGTAGCCGACAGATATGTGACTGATGGCATCTTGCACGAATTGTAGACTATACGTAGCATATTGCATGCATAGCATAGGCTATGTTCTCGTAGAAATATTTAGTGCAAATTGCAAGTCTCTCGTTAGATGCGATTTTAACGTTAGCGGTCACACTGTGTGTGTGGGTCACTTGTAAATTTGGAGATGCACAGTTAATAGGTTTGTGTTTATGTTTTGTGTAAATAGGGCATATCAGACTGGCGCGTGGTCTATAATCCAATATGTCACAGCTAACGTTATTCCAGAGCTTTTGTTATTTTTAAATATATATTTTTTTGCCAAATAAACAAGGATGGGCGTTGCTGGGCAATTTCAATTGTTAACAGTTATAAGGGAACGTTGACTCAAAACAAAACATGAAACGCAAAACATTAATGTAGCTCTTGTTTAAGGATACTTAAGACTATCGGGCGATGAACGGTAACGTAGCAAAACAATTTCTATTAACCGCGATTGCTGTTGATGAGGGAGTACTACTAGGTTACTCCTCAAATCTCACCGCATGGGGGCGCTATTGATTCATGACTAATTCTGAGTTTGCATAGCACAAATTGTGTGAATTAGATTAATATTATATTTTAAGGGTTGTTTTTCTGCTCCTCTTCCCAGTCACGAGAAACAGGAAACAGAAGAGGTTGTCCATTTACAGGAAGGTAACAATCAAATTATTTCCATTCCAGCTGGGTAAAGACAACAGCTTAAAGGAGTAGTTCACCCCAAAATATGATTTATTTTTTATTTCTGTCAGTTACAACTCATAGAGCTGAGAATTAATGGTGTTTTTGTGTGTGTGTGTGTGTGTGTGTGTGTGTGTGTGTGTGTGTGTGTGTGTGTGTGTGTGTGTGTGTGTGTGTGTGTGTGTGTGTTTCATTCCTGAGCCAATCATTTATGCTCTGGTGAGTCTGCCGGTCATTAAATTATTGGCTTAGGAATGCGACAAAAACAAAAATCTCCATGAATTCAAGGCTTTATGGGGTGTGTATTGATAGAAAATAAGTCCCCCTTTGGGTGTAGCCTACTCCTTTAATTCTATGTTGAGAACTAGTATGCTATGCAAGTACTAGAGTATTTCTGCAATACAGACCCGATACAGACACACACCCAGACATTATTGACTAAGTAATGTATACTCTATAGTTAACTGTCAATATATTCAAGTCAAGATGTTCCTAGAGTTTGACGTCCAGAATGTAGTTTCCATATTCACACTTTTGAAACGTGTGCCTGATTTGATGCTTTCAGGAGAGGCTGTGGGAGCACAGACCACAGTGACCATCGCCAATGTACAGCAGGCTGCGTTCGGCGACCACAATGTGCAGTACCAGTTCCGTACAGAGAACAGTGGGGGACAGGTCAGTGGCCTGTCACAATTTTTACATTATAGTCTAATCTCAATTATTTGACACAATCACAGTTATTTTGTCATAATCGTCATAATCGTTTAAATGTTGAAAAATGTTCTTATATTCTCAAACATTTACAAAAATAGTGGGCTTGTAGATCGTTCCATGTTCTTTTTCAAGAATAAAGTTGTCAAATATGTAATGTCTTTGTATATTTAGGTTATGTGAAATATCTGCCATGTGCAACTTAAAGCCTACAAGCCAAACAGTAATGCAATTGTCAACGTCAAAAATACAATTAAATTGTTAATCGCAATTATTTAAGTGACAATAATCGTCCTATAAAATGTCATAATCGTGACGGCCCTACATTGGAGAAATGTTTTCTTTATTAATTGTACATATGGTATGTATATATACATACAGTATGTATTCAACAAGCGTTCCTCTCCCCAGGTGACCTATCGTGTGGTACAGGTGACTGATGAACAGTTAGAGGCAGCACAGGACGGAGCAGGAGCGGTCAGTGTGGTTTCTACTGCAGCGTTCACTGGAGCTCCACAGGCAATTGCACAGGTGTGTAAAGCATGGTTTATACATCATCAATTATACAACGGTGTCCCATGCCGAAAATTGATGATCTACAAGCTGACAAGTCGCAACGCGATGGCTTCTGAGCTTGTTGATCGGCTACTTTCAGTGCGGGACACTGGCCTGCAAAAATAAATCTGGCTTAAAGGGATAGTTCACTTCCCAAATAACGTCTTTTTCTATCGATTACTTGCCCTATGGACACTTGAATTCATGGATATTATTTTGTTTTTGTCGCATTCTTAAGACAATAAGCAGCAACTCCCTATTTGTTCCCTATGGAGACACAAAGAGTCTCCTCTTGCATAAAAAGGTGTTTTCCTGTAGTACCTACTCTTGATAGCACCACATTGAAAAGTAGAATGACCTTGATGTTATTATGACTAGATATAATTGCACCACTGACCAACTTGAGGCATATGTTGTGATTTGGGAAACAACTTCTCTAATCATCTGACTATTCCTAAAAGTGCACGCGATGAGTTTTTCAGTTCTGTTTTCGATCAGTCACACGACTCTTTGCCGTTTCTTGCTCGCTCCTCACCAGGCTGTTATTCAGAACCCCTTCAGCAATGGAGGAAGCCCAGGAGGTGAGACTGTGGGAGGAGAGACGCGTTTTGCATATTTCCCTGCTGCCGCCGTCAGCGATGGAAACGCTACTGCCGTCTCAGTGCAGGCCACTGCAGACCAAGCACTCACACAGGCTGGAGGTAAGGGAACATGTGCTTGTTTGGACAGAGATGTGGGTCATGTGCACCTTATAACTTCACATCAGTGTCTGTTGATCAGTGATGCAGAGATGAGATTATATTAAAGCTGTGATGTCACGCTCCGAAGTTTAACATTATGCTACAGTAGGTCACGTGGTCTTTCTACAATGCTCTGAAAACAGAGCGAGTGACTGCGTAGTATTCTTCGTCTGTCGTACGGGACGCGCACAAAATAGACGATCTAGACAGTCAAGAGCTCCGCCGATGCTCTGGTTGCTTGAGACCGACTAGAGAGCAGGACACAGCCGCTAAACATGCCACGAGCATGGAAGGAGAAAAGCGAGAGCCTGGATACACATTTTTGATGGCTAGTTTGTTGAAAACTTGTACAGTTTTAGCTGTAAATATGCCATGAAGTTGCGGAATCTTTATCATTTTTACACCTCTAAATGCCTCTAAATTTTTGTTATCACAATTTGCATTCTCACTGCAGTCAGCTCTCTCCAGGAGACAGACGCCCTACTGTACTCTCTGTACAGTAGAGGCGCTGAGTGACGTCATCAACAATATTAACCAAACAGATGGCCTGATTTACCTTGTTTTTGTGTCATCACGGCTTGAAAGTATATTTATTTTCTTTTGTTTACTTTTGTTTTCCAGATTCTTTGTTTTCATCTCTCACTGATAATTATTTTTATAATAAAAAAAAAATCGGATTTATTTAATGATTCAGTCTGATTCCCATGCTCTCTCCCTCTAAATTTAGGCCAGTTTTACGTGATGATGAGCTCGCCTGAGGTACTGCAAACCGGTACCCAGCGTACCATTGCACCTCGCACACACACCTACACCACGTGAGTATCCTGTAACTCAAGTTTTACTCTCACACTGACATAACAGAGCGCCCCTCCATTTGGGGTGACAACGCTTCTCACTTCTACATCCCCCACCCTCCCCCAATGCCACATTGGATTGGTATATTCCCTAACCTATTGCTTCCTGGTTTGGCATGATTGGTTTGTGACTGTGTGTACAATTAATTATAAAAAAGGAACGGTTATGATTCAGAAGGTTAAAAAAAAGAAAATTGAGAAACAAAATCTGTCCCACTTACCTGCCATCCCCAGAGACCTTGGTGAAAGCGAGATGTTGCAGCAAGGCAATACAAACTGGTGAGGAGAACTTTGACATCCCCTACGATGTACCCCCACAACCCCCCCACTTCCCACCGCCCTACTCCCATCATGTGTGGTAGAGACAGAATTGTGGCTACACTTACTAGTTGTGATAAGTGCTAGGTGGTGTTTGTATAGTGTTCCTGTGTGTTGATTATAAAGATTCAAAACAAAGAATTCCCAGCCCGTGAGTATGACGCAAGAGCAAAATTGCTGGCATATGAATATGAGTAATTACTTGCAGTATGTAGCATGAAAATGTATATTCCCACCCCTTAGCATAACAATGTCACAGATGCAGTAAAACAAATACGTTATTTACTGTATCGTTATTAGAAACTTGTGTTGCTGTGGAATTTTCCAATATTGTTACAACCTGTATATCAGGGGTGCAAAAGTCAATATCTTCAATATTTTGTTGCTTTACAGGAAAATGGAGGGTCCGCGTGCACCTAGGGATGAGAGACGAAGGGCACAGCACAATGAAGGTATTACTGTGTATGCATTTATAAAGACAAAACAATGACATTACATGATATTTGATGTAACTGTCTAATTTGTTTCTTGTATTAAAACTAACCGTCAGAGGATAGATACCCGTATGCAGCCTTATATATGCCTTGATATTATGATGTCACCCTTTGCCTCTCTCTGATTATACACAGTCCGTGGCCCGTGATTGGCTAGGGGCATAAACACAGACAGAGATTTGGCTAATTTATAGATAGATAGATAGATAGATAGATATACGATAGTTATGCATCCATATTTGAATGTGTAATTATGTTTTGTTGAATAACTTTAAAGCTACTTTCCTCTTCTATCCTGGATTTTTGAACCCTGTTAAAGTGCTGTTATTTCTTACCATTGAGCTAATAGAGCCATCCTGCTTGCTCAAGGGATGAATTGAATATTGACCTTCAGGCCAAACGTGTCAGATCCTGTTTCTACAGTAGGTGAGACTTGACCTTTGACACGATCTAAATGTCTCAATTGAAGGGCAGAGAGACAAAATACAACCAGACCGATTGTGTATAAGTTATATTGTATTAACATACTTATATTTTATTGATTTAAAAAAGAACACATGCACTTAGTCACAAAGTATATGTGATTGCATAACAATTAAATATGAGTTGCTTTGTGTCTTTGTAGTGGAGCGGCGGAGAAGAGACAAGATCAACAACTGGATTGTAACCCTGTCAAAGATCATCCCTGACTGTAACATAGACAGCACTAAGACCGGAGCGGTGAGTCAAAAGGTTGACTATGATTCATTTTTTTCTACTTGCGAGTGAATGAGTGAATGCGTGTGTGTTTTTAAAAAAATAACGTGACAAACCCCCTGCTTAAAATGATATTAGAATGTGTATTTTCTTTGTTCCTGTAAAGGAAGGAATTTGAATCATACTACAGTACTACTACTTTGCCTTGTAAACCAGTGATTTGCGCGAAGGGGTTCTCTCGCTTAACTGAACGTAATAGACATCGTTGAAGGAATTGGAGGGAATTAAATGATGAATGATTTTAACGTTGCCCAAACTAAGTAATGCACTTATATACTGATATAAGTAATGCACTTATATCATGTCCTGTAATGTCTTGTCGAATGTCATGTTTTTATGTTTTGTTCGGACCCCAGGAAGACTAGCTGCTGTTATGCACCATCGTCAAAGAAAAGGGAAAAACAGCGCCCTCTCTGTTTTGTTCCTTTAGTAACATAGCACTACATCTGTTCTTGAGAGATTATGCACCAGCTAATGGGGATCCTAAATTCCTAATAACCTCTATAAACTATTACCCTCTGCTTGACTCCTCAGAGTAAAGGGGGCATCTTGTCCAAGGCCTGTGACTACATCCGGGAGCTTCGTCAGAACAACCAGCGACTGCAAGAGAGTTACAAAGAAGTGGAGAGAGTCCAGGTGGACAACGAGCTGCTTAGACAACAGGTGACCTTCCCTTCAAGCACTTAACTCAGTGGTTCTCAACCTTTTCAGGTCGCGACCCCCAAAATAATTATATTTTAACTCTTTCTCAGCCACAAGGAGCCACTTAATCTTAAAACCGGATTAAACCGTACTTCTTCTGTACTCAAATTAGCCGACCGGAATTGTCCGTACTAGGTCATTAACTCATTTAATGCCAGCCTATCACCACTAGAGGGTGCCCAGTGACCAGAGAATAATAGAGATATGCTGGTAATGCATGCCCAAGCCCTGGAGCCATGACTTGCCAGAACACTTTCCTTTGTGCATGTACAGGAAGAGAATGAAGTTAGCTTGAAGTTAGCTATTGGCTACCAAGCATTTTAGATTTAGATTTTCGTCAACTTAGCCATGATTAAACCTTGCACACCTCATGCATGGGAGAAAAAACAGAGAAAATGAGCTCTAAAGATCCTGGATTGCATTGGAGTGGATGGTAAATATCAGCAAATATCGGCAAATATCGTCCTCTGTAAACAGAGGACAAAAAGATTTTTTTTTTATTTTTTATTTTTTTTTATTTATTTATTAAAAAGCCGAACTAGTTCAGGGTTGGCACTCTGGGATGCGATAATAAAGCCAAACTAGTTCGGGATAGGCACTCAATGAGTTAAAACCGAAATAAATGATTATTATAAAAAATAAAAATAAACGATCGGCAGCTGTCCTCCGTCTCTTCTTTGCTGATCTAAAAGGATCATTTTCTAAACCCTTTGAACCGGAAGTGCTTCTGGTAGCTTTTCGTTCTCTATAGCCAAAATAACGTTCACTTTCATTGTAGGAGGAGGCGTTAGCATAGCATCTGTCTGTGATGTTTTTGATCAGATAAAAGTTGACATGGGCACTTCATAAGAGTGGATTACATTCGCTTACCTCGATGTGCACGGATCGTGCACGCGAAGCGCACGGGGGGGAAGACGAGTCCACAGACAAGCCATTCTGGCCAAGCTGGGAAAGTGTTAACTGGGGACCCCCCACCCTGACGAGCACTAAGAGTTGAGGCATTACATTTTGTATAACGCGGTTCTATTGTGAAAATAGCAGATCTACATGCTTACAACGCCTCGCAAGGCGTTTTGAGCATGTAGATTTGCTACTTTCACAATTTCTGCTTCTAATATTTGACAATTTGGCCAATGGTTAATTTGTCATTTTAGAGGTATTAAAAAGTCCTTAAATTGTCACTTGAAATGTGCAGATACCCTATACACTTAAACTTGATGTTGGTTTGTTTACAGTTGAGTGAGAAAACAATGTTGCACATTAAGTTAATCATCTGGGGACCCCCCAAAATAATTTGGGGTCCTGACCCACAGGTTGAGAACCACTGCATTAAGACATTGTGCTGTTGTTACTTTGCTAAATTAATTGTTCAATAAAAGAAATATTAGCACATAAGTCATGTTTAAAGTTAAATTTAAAGCTTACTTATGTTTAAACTTTAAACCTTACTAGCTCTATTTTAAAAGAAAATATCCAAAGATGCTGAGTGTCAGTTCTATTCTTCCCTGTATTTAATATTTTATTCTTTTAGATTGAAGAGCTGAAAAACGACAACGCACTGCTCCGAGCGCAGTTACAACAGCACGGTATAGAAATGAACGGAGATACAACACCACAGTGACACGAGGTTCTGGACTCCGAACACAAACCCACACACCTCACGAAAAACAAACCACAGATACTCTGGCCCACTTGAACAATGCTCGGAAAGAATATTGAGAGGAGAAAACTGCAAGTGACCTCCACCGTGCAGCCTCTCAGAAAACAATAAAGGAACTAAAAGCTGAAATGCAAAGTCTCCTCCGGCTTTCCTCTTCCACGACTGGACGCTGAAATAAATAACTTAGGACATCACCTTCCCACCACCCTTTAAAGGAAAACAATGTTGATACACCACCATGCTTTCATTTAACTTTTGTTCTTAGTTTAAATTATGGACTCAATATGGAGAATGTTTCTTTTGGAATTTATCCTTTGGCCTACTGTTTGTTGTTTTGTTTTTTTCCTTTTGCTTTGTTCAATATTTGCTGTGTTTTGAATTACTTTGTTTGACAAGAATGAAAACATCTATTTGTTTTTTAATTTATTAGTCTTCAGTGAATATACGGTATATATATTATACAGAAAGGAAAAACAGTTGCCGTAGATGTTAGTTTAAAAGGTATTAGGCAGAACTTTGTTGCAAACCTGAATTTTGTTGCAACATATTTTTTCCCTCCTAATTATAGGCAATCTGTTTACCTTCATCCATTGTCATCACTGTTAGTATGGCTAGGTTTGCTGTCAATGGACTGTGTGCATCATAAAACTGACAGATTTAGGGTTTTCTTTGCATTTTTGTGTTCTGTATTGCAGAGCATCTAAACATTTGAAAGCTAACATTTCATTAAGTTTCATTATCGTGATTGTCCCAGCCAGTCCAGGGTTTTGAACCATTAAAGCCTGATTTATCGTCTTTAGTTATGCAGCAGTATTGTATACCAAAACATTGCTGATCTGCAAGCTTACAAGATGTCACAAAATTGCGCATTGTGGGCTTGTAGATCGGCTAATTTCGGTGAGCGACACCTGTGCATCTAAATATAACCCGGGCTTCCAGTGAGTCAAACCAAATGAGTCAAAGCCTCTCACCACACTTTTACTTGACTAAAATGATCTATTGTTTTGTAATGAAACCTTTGATATTTTCCTCTGTTGCAGTGGAACTCGAAAGCTTTCTTGAAAAGAAAAGGCATGTGACATTAAAATGTATTGACACCCTGGTCAGATTTCTTTTAGGAAATGCCTCATGGTGTGTGTTACAGTGGGACTGGCTGGGAGAAATGAATAATGTTCTGTGGGAGACATGCATTATAAACATGGTGCAGTGGCAGTATCATCATCAGCAATGATAACACTTCTCTGGCAATCGGTCTTTGATTGAACCGGCATGTAGGTTTTATTTTTTAGCACAAAGCCTTAATAGAAGCCTGTTGGAGACAGTTGATAACATAGCTCAGGTAATTGGGATAGTACACTGGCAGTGGTTCCCAAACTCAGTCTTTTATTGTATGCAGTTATATTTGTGACCCAATTTGGTGCAATGTACAGTATGTGTTATCAAAATGAGAATATCTGGTTGACTATGAAAATGTAAATAGTTTTTATCGGGGCATTAAATCATGGTACGTTTGTATATCTGCTTATTATAGGTCACTGATTTAATGCACTGAACTGGAGTAAAGCATTTCTGTATTTCAACAAGTTCCGACTATGTCAGGTTTTGGCTTGAAACATCTCGTCCTAAAACTAACTCCTTAGGTTTATGTCTGCCGTCTCCCTCCCCTGATGGAGAGTAGGTTTGCAACAATGGTCAAACTACAATAAAGACTTCTAGTGTTCAATTTGGTGCGCTGTGTGCTTCAAAATAACAACATTATCAACCAGTCTGTCCTACCTGACACCAGAGTCTAAAGTTTCTCAATGGAAGTGTAGGGACCACTGCCAACCACTGCTGATGTTTTAGGTATAATTAAAATACTCTACCATACAGATTGGTTACAAATAATAAAGTTGTATTCATTACAATAAGTCCCAGGTTGTAGCTTTAAGCCTGATTTATGCTTCTGTGAAAAAAGTGTCATGCATCACACATTTTAGTTGAAAATATGTAAATTATGTCAAGCGATACGTTACTTGACGCTAAAGCATAAATCAGGCTTTACTAATAGTTGCATTGAGGTGGAGACCTGCGTTAGTAGTATTATCATGTAGATAGATATATGATAATATCTTATTTTTTTCCAGTAACTTTGAATGTTTGGGAACCAGTGCTGGTGACAATTTTATGGTTTAGACAGGACTGGAGCACAATGTGCTGAGGTTATTACAAGGAATATAATTGAGTGATGACATTTTGTAACTGACCATGTTTTGTCTACACTGAAAGCAATCACAGCATGGCATTTTAACCACTGGCATGAATAATTCTGGTAGAACAATAAAAACAGTGATGCTTAAACCAATGTGTTTTTATTACACAAATAGCCATTTATCCAGAGTGACATGATGAATTGGTAATTTTAGGTCTACAAGCTAACACCGTGTTGCAACGCAATGCATTGTGAGCTTGTAAATCTGCAAAGGGTGAGGTCACAGGTGGGGCTTGTTGACATGTAACTTGACCAACCTGCCTTATTCTGTATACAGCTTGTCTGTGTCAACAGTACATGTGTCTGGGAAGCTCTGCTGTAACAGTACTATTAAGGGTCTGGCTCTTGTTTTTCCGGTAGCATTTTGTTCTAATTTCTGGTCTAAAATATTCAAGCACAAACAGAGCTGGTCACAGCTCATCACAAATGACATACAGTACATGTTTTCATAGACTTGACTGTAAAACCATTTAAACCCTCTGTTACTTACTTAATAAGCATATTATTCCTTCTGGGGCCTAGGCCGTCAACAAGGGCCCTAAACTCTACTAAATCCTATTCATTAATGTTTTTCAGCAATTGAATTTAGCTTCACAACATCTTCAGATCTTCCCCACCAGAACATTTGTCCAAATATGAATCCACAGTAGCCTATATACAAAAATATCAAACTGAAGATTCTCCTGTCAAGCTTGTAAATTACAATAATCTTGGATATTAGTTTGCTTAGTGTGCCAAATGTTATTATTTGAGCTGATTATATTTTTACATAGGTCAAACCTTGAATTCTGTCACATATAGTACATTTATCTCACTGTAAAATAGAGCAGGTTTTATTTTCGTATTTATCATATAACCATATTATTAGGACAGCCATATTGGACACAGATACCCCTGAACCAACACTGGACAATGCTTGCACTAAGCAGCTCCAGTATGAATTCTACTGGGGCAGATAACTCATGCTGAGCAGTTATGGTTAGTAACAATCATGTTATTCACATGCTGACAGATAGATGTCTCTATTATCATAACCTGTTAGAGCAGGGGTTCTCAAACGTATTGGGCCCAGGAGGGGAGACATTGTTCTCTTTCTCACAACACAGATAAGCTGTACTACAACCACATGTTTCATTTAGATGCCATTGGAACACTTTTCAATCAAATAGATTCAGACCCGTTTCATAGTCATAAACAGAAACCAGAATCATGGGATATTCTGATATTGTTCAACTCTTAATTACAAATTACGATATCCGGGGCCCCTGAATTCAATCATATTGTATACATAGAGCAAACTAATAACAAATCATCCAAGTATGAAAACTATTTATTGAACCAATATATCCATAATCATATGTACCAGGTTCAGTATGCATAGGGCACTATATAAACTGACGTTATCTGCATGTACTGTACAGTACAGTATATATGCACTCCACCTGCATAGGAAGGCCTGGGCTTACGGGAGCTCATTATTACAGAGAGATCCTTATCACCTTGCTGAGCAGCTGTGTTCTTTTAAAGACCCTAAGACCGGAGGCAAGACTGTGTCAGTATGTACACTACGACACAGTTACAGTATGTAAACTCCATGCTGTTTGCACTTCTGAAATATCACGTCAAAAATAGAGCTTTATTAGGCAATATCTTGCACCTGACTCATACTATATCCTAACAGCTCCTGGTTGAATTTCTTTATTACCAGCTCAATAAACCACTTGAATTAGATGAGTTTGTGTTGCCAGTGTATTTCCCCTCTTTGTTTCGCTGTAAGCATGTGTAAATCTATCAAAATTCATTTAATCTTCCTTTAAATAGAGATTGCTTTCCTTTTTAAAGGAACATACCGGACATTTAAACATGTGGGTCCTTTATCACTTTACTTTGAGAAGATATAATTCCTTAAAATGTTTTCTTTTTTTCTTTTTTTATTATTGGCCCAAAACCCCATCATCAATTTTCTAATTTGTATTCTGATGTTGGTGGTCTCACTTATATTTCATATTGTGTCAATCTAACACTACTGGGATTTCCTTTTCAGTAACTGTGGTGGACAATCCACATGATGAATGCATGACGGTTTATGCATTAAATGCTCATGTTAACCACATGCAGAGTTGTAAACACTAAGTATGTATAAAATGCACATTCACCACATTCATATACAATTCAAGTACAACATTTAATACATGATACACAGAAAACCTGCCTTCTCAGAACAGTTATTAAATGGGCCATCCCTTGAATACTTTCAAGATGGCCCTGTTTCCTTGTACTTGTCTGCTTTGGAGGAACCTAAATACAGGCAGCAAGGAGCCCTTCCAGACTTCAAGATGTGCAGTTTAGCTATGAAGTTCTTGAAGCAGTGATTGAGCATGCTTCTGACAGCTGCTGATGAAAAATAGAAGATAATGGGGTCCAGGCAGGCATTGAGGGTACTGGAAAGCAACGCCACGTCCCTCCAAGCCTCACTGTCCTGATGGGCAAACCCCACAACATGGGACACATTGTATGGGCCAAAGCAGACGGCAAACACCAACAGGGTACCGAGGGCAAGACCAATGGCGCGAAGCCGACGCCGCCGGCCGATGTTGGGCAGTCGGGACAGAATGAGGATAAAGTTGACATAGCAGAAGCAACATATCAGGAAAGGGACACAGAAAAGAACCAGGAAGAGCTCCAGGCGGACTGGGAGCAGGATTCCGAGCTGGTCTTTATTGAACTCCATGTAGCAGGTCGGCCGAGAGGGGAGAGGGGTAGTAGGAGTGTTGTTGCCATTGGCATCAACATCACCTCCAGCGCCACTGCCTTCACCATTACTAATACTGCTGCAACAACCAGCAGACGTGCCTTTAATCCACCCTAAGCATGGAACAATGTACACAATGCTGAGATTCAGAGAAGAAACCACCCAAAACAAGATGCAGGCAATCACCGCATTGCGTGGCCTGCGAGACACAGAGTACCTGAGGGGGTAAGCCACGCCCAGGTAGCGCTCCACACTCACAGCCATCAGGAGAAGGGTGCTGTTGTAGATGGTGACGTAGAACAGGAAACCAGACATGGGACACAGGAAGCTGGGTAGGCTCCAGGTCATGTCGTCTGCAGCCTCTTTCATTTTGAACGGCAGGAAAGCCAGGAAGATGAGGTCTGAGATGGTGAGGTTGAGGAGGAGAACGTCTATGGGGGTAGGCTTGCGCCGCACCTTGAGGTAGAAAGTGTGAAACGCCAGGATGTTGGCAGGAACCCCCATTAGGAAGGTGACTATGTAGCCAGAGAGCAGCAGGTGTCTGTTTGCCATGGTGGTTACTCTGTTGTTTATAGACCGAAGACCGGCAAGACTTTCATGGAACTTGGCATGGAGGTTACTTGATCAGCTACAGGCACCGCAAATACTTTCATGGAACAGTGCACTGCATAGAGGAGAACATGACATTGAAGATCACTTCAGTGACTAAAGCCCAGTCCATTCCAATGATTTGCAGCCCCATAAGTTGCAACCGCAACCTGTACACTTGCAATCACTATTAGAAACCCAAAACTGACCTGCAACGAGTCAATTCAGACTGCTGCAAGTTGCATCATTGCATTGCGAATCATTGGTGTGGACTGAGTAACTAACACAAAATATCCACATAGGCCTACAAATCAGAAATTAATGAATTATGTAATGATGAACAGACTAACGCAAGAAACATTGGTTGAAAGATCAAGGTTCACATTAGAGTAAAATAAGTAAGACATTATTAAACTAATTTGTATTACATTGTGCTATGTAGTAGAGACGAGGGAACAGGTTGAAGAGGGAACAGTTTGAAGAGACTCTGGAAAGGTGGAGGCATGCACTCGAGAGAGGAATGAAAGTCAGCAGGAGTCAGAATATGTGTGTCTGAACTAGCGAGAGGACAGTGGAAAAGTGGGGAAGCAAGGAGAAGAGGTGGAGAAGGTGAAGGAGTTTAGGGTCAGGTCAACTATCCAGAGTAACAGGAAGTGTGTAGAAGGGATGTGAAGAAGAGAGTGCAGGCAGGGTGGAACGAACGGAGCAAATGATCAGGAGTGATTTCTTACAGGGTAGCAGCAAGACTGACAGGGAAGATTTATACGACAGTAGTGAGAACATGCTGTAAGTCTTGGAAACGGTGGCACTGACGAAAAGACAGGAGGCTGAGTGGTGCTAAAACAAGAGAGGCGAGGTTGAGATGGTTTGGGCATGTGCAAAGGAGAGATAATTAGGAAAAGGATGCTGAAGATGGAGCTGCCAGGCAAGAGGAGAAGAGGGCCAAAGAGGAGGTTTGTGGATCCTTTAAGAGAGGACATGTCACATTCAGGAGGCTGGAATGACAGTGGAAGATGCAGAGAACAGACGCAGATGGAAATAGATGATCCGCTGTTGCGACCCTGATGGGAAATGGCCCAAAAATGACAAGCTTACCTCAGTCAGTGTTGGAAACCAGGCGCTCCATTGTCATGTGGTCATCCTATTGGATCTTCTAAAAGACTGGCAGAATGGACTGTCTTTTGGAAGCACATTGTTTGATCAAATCAGAACACTCCCCTTTAATTTGCATGTGAGACTGAATAACTGCATGTTATCTAGCCCTGATAGTGGAAATTTAATAACCTTATGCCCCTGTCTTTGTTCTGCAAGCTATTCAAACATCATCTCTCAGCAACGCTACATTCAACGGCAGGTAGTAGGATACAGGAAGTAGCCTACAAGAAATTTGGTACGAGAGATATTTTTTTAAGAAGTGCCAATAAGAATAAACCATTTGATAATCTCTGCTAATTCTAAATTGCTACAAAACATTTTGTTTGATGCAGGACAATAATTATTTTAATTTTAATTGGGAATATCAGTGAATAATAATACTTAAAAAATAGATATCTTTACATTTTAAACCCCTTTTTAATTATTATCTTTCAAAATTTTGAAAAATATGTTATTTTCTTAACATCATTCATTTTCAAGCCTAATTTGTGTAGTCTTTCAGTACAGTTCGGATATTGCAGGTATGTTCAGGTATTTATGGGAGGGCACTCCCTGCCCTCTGATAAACTCCGCCCATACTTTATAGAGAGAGCAGAGTAATATTGATTTGACTAATTTTACAAACTTCTTAAGGGCTCACATGGAAAAAAAAAATACTTATATTATAGTTAATGTACTGTACAACACACATGAAAATTAAAAGTTTCTAAACCTTTTACGTCACTGTTTTGTTATTTTACATTGTGATCAAATAAATTATTAGACCCCGGACATTTGTTTTGCTTATCAAAAAGTATTTATTCTACTCTGAAGCGATTACACATCATGTTTGTCCTAGTGATGACAGCACCATTGACAAACCTTTGTCATAACCCTTCCCTCATTGCCTCATGTATTTGCACACAGTACATTCACAACCCCATATCATTGTCATCACCTGTCCCAGACAGACAGACAGACAGACAGACAGACAGACAGACAGACAGACAGACAGACAGACAGACAGACAGACAGACAGACAGAGACAGAAAGCTGGAGAGAAGCAGAGCATCATGCCTTCTGGCAGAGATTTGCACTCTACTTAGCACACCTTTTTCTAGTTGTGAACACTAGCTAGCTCATCCTTTTGAGCTTTGCACAAAAAGATGTGCACAGAGGAAGCTTCACGCATCCTACCAGTAGCTCAGAATGACCACCACTTTGACTAGACTGGTAGAGTACCTACAGTATGTTCCCTCGCTCAGCCCTAGTGTCCTCAAAACTATAACCCCAAGCCTAATTCTAAACAGAGAGAATATAGGGCTGATGGAACGTAGGAACGACTTAGTTCACAATAGAAACTCACAGCAGAATATAACGATGAATAAACTTCATTTGTAAATACAACCATCCAGTATAGGTAAATGCTTTGATTTGGGATAGCCTAGCTTTGGGCAAACAGCTGAATATTGCTCACACCTCTACATTCATATCCAGCAGTTTCATGACCTATAGGGATTAAGAAAACTGGTAGCCTAATAAAAAATAAATAAATAAAACATTAACATAAATAAAACATACAAATTGAACATTAATAAATTACAATACATTTAACGCTTCAATACACTTTAACTAAATAGTGTGATAATCTTTATCAATTTTAGAATTATTATTTTGTTTCTGCTGATTAACACAAATGAAATATAACACACAATGCGAACATCTCAACACAATAGCTTAAGAAAATGAATTGACACTGTGGTAGAAATAACATTTCATTTGCTACAGTAGCAAAAACAGTCCCGGAGGTTTTATAAGTATCCAGGATCCATTTGTAGTTTCTCAAAGAAAAAAGAAAACATCAGTATCAGCAGAAGAATGTAAGCATAAGCGAGCGTAAGCAAGCAGCGACACGTCCACACTGTAGGAGAGCAAGAGCAATAATTGTACAAAACATTCCATCTCAACAATGACCATTTCAAATACATTAAAATGAAATCTTAACAGAGCAATTTACTGATCTACAATTTACACATGGTAATTTGTGTTTGGTTTATTTACTTGAAGGTGGCTTCAAGATATGTGGCAGGACAAGGTTGAACTATGGGGAAGTAGGAGAAAGCACCTATTTTGATCATGACAAGGCAGGTAACTGTGATTTGGACATTTGATTTGATTTGGTAACTGTGGTGGACAATCACCACATGATGAATGCATGACAGTTTATGCATTAAATGCTCATGTTACATGCTGAGTTGTAAACACTAAATTCATAAGTATGTATAAAATGCACATTCACCACATTCACGTACAATTCAAGTACAACATTTAATACATCATACACAGAAAATCCACCTTCTCAGAACAGTTATTAAATGGGTCAACCCTTGAATACCTTCAAGATGGCCCTGTTTCCTTGTACTTTTCTGCTTTGGAGGAACCTAAATACTGGCAGCAAGGAGCCCTTCCAGACTTCAAGATGTGCAGTTTGACTATGAAGTTCTTGAAGCAGTGATTGAGCATGCTTCTGACAGCTGCTGATGAAAAATAGAAGATAATGGGGTCCAGGCAGGCATTGAGGGTACTGGAAAGCAACGCCACGTCCCTCCAAGCCTCACTGTCCTGATGGGCAAACCCCACAACATGGGACACATTGTATGGGCCAAAGCAGACGGCAAACACCAACAGGGTACCGAGGGCAAGACCAATGGCGCGAAGCCGACGCCGCCGGCCGATGTTGGGCAGTCGGGACAGAATGAGGATAAAGTTGACATAGCAGAAGCAACATATCAGGAAAGGGACACAGAAAAGAACCAGGAAGAGCTCCAGGCGGACTGGGAGCACTATTCGGAGCTGGTCTTCATTGAACTCCATGTAACAGGTTGGCCGAGAGGGGAGAGGGGTAGTAGGAGTGTTGTTGCCATTGGCATCAACATCACCTCCAGCGCCACTGCCAAAGTACACAATGCTGAGATTCAGAGAAGAAACTATCCAAAACAAGATGCAGGCAATCACCGCATTGCGTGGCCTGCGAGACACGGAGTACCTGAGGGGGTAAGCCACGCCCAGGTAGCGCTCCACACTCACAGCCATCAGGAGAAGGGTGCTGTTGTAGATGGTGACGTAGAACAGGAAACTAGAGATGGGACACAGGAAGCTGGGTAGGCTCCAGGTCATGTCATCTGCAGCCTCTTTCATTTTGAACGGCAGGAAAGCCAGGAAGATGAGGTCTGAGATGGTGAGGTTGAGGAGGAGAACGTCTATGGGGGTAGGCTTGCGCCGCACCTTGAGGTAGAAAGTGTGAAACGCCAGGATGTTGGCAGGAACCCCCATTAGGAAGGTGACTATGTAGCCAGAGAGCAGCAGGTGTCTGTTTGCCATGGTGGTTACTCTGTTGTTTATAGACCGAAGACCGGCAAGACTTTCATGGAACTTGGCATGGAGGTTACTTGATCAGCTACAGGCACCGCAAATACTTTCATGGAACAGTGCACTGCATAGAGGAGAACATGACATTGAAGATCACTTCAGTGACTAAAGCCCAGTCCATTCCAATGATTTGCAGCCCACCGCAACCTGTACACTTGCAATCACTATTAGAAAACCAAAACGAACCTGCAATGAGTCAATTCAGACTGCTGCAAGTTGCAACTGCGAATCATTGGTGTGGACTGAGGGAGAGGAATATTTTTGCAGGATAAAAAATGTCATGTAACTAACAAAAAATATCCACATAGGCCTACAAATCAGAAATTAATGAATTATGTAATGATGAGCAGACTAACGCAAGAAACATTGGTTGAAAGATCAAGGTTCACATTAGAGTAAAATAAGTAAGACATTATTAAACTAATTTGTATTACATTGTGCTATGTAGTAGAGACGAGGGAACAGGTTGAAGAGGGAACAGTTTGAAGAGACTGGAAAGGTGGAGGCATGCACTCGAGAGAGAAATGAAAGTCAGCAGGAGTCAGAATATGTGTGTCTGAACTAGCGAGAGGACAGTGGAAAAGTGGGGAAGCAAGGAGAAGAGGTGGAGAAGGTGAAGGAGTTTAGGGTCAGGTCAACTATCCAGAGTAACGGGAAGTGTGTAGAAGGGATGTGAAGAAGAGAGGGCAGGCAGGGTGGAACGAACAGAGCAAATGATCAGGAGTGATTTCTTACAGGGTAGCAGCAAGACTGAGAGGGAAGATTTATACGACAGTAGTGAGAACATGCTGTAAGTCTTGGAAACGGTGGCACTGACGAAAAGACAGGAGGCTGAGTGGTGCTAAAACAAGAGAGGCGAGGTTGAGATGGTTTGGGCATGTGCAAAGGAGAGATAATTAGGAAAAGGATGCTGAAGATGGAGCTGCCAGGAAAGAGGAGAAGAGGGCTTAAGAGGAGGTTTGTGGATCCTTTAAGAGAGGACATGTCACATTCAGGAGGCTGGAATGACAGTGGAAGATGCAGAGAACAGACGCAGATGGAAATAGATGATCCGCTGTTGCGACCTCGATGGGAAATGGCCCAAAAATGACAAGCTTACCTCTGTCAGTGTTGGAAACCAGGCGCTCCATTGTCATGTGGTCATCCTATTGGATCTTCTAAAAGACTGGCAGAATGGACTGTCTTTTGGAAGCACATTGTTTGATCAAATCAGAACACTCCCCTTTAATTTGCATGTGAGACTGAATAACTTGCATGCTATCTAGCCCTGATAGTGGAAATTTAATAACCTTCTGCCCCTGTCTTTGTTCTGCAAGCTATTCAAACATCATCTCTCAGCAACGCTACAGTCAACGGCAGGTAGTAGGATACAGGAAGTAGCCTGCAAGAAATTTGGTACAAGAGATATTTGTTTAAGAAGTGCCAATAAGAATAAACCATTTGATAATCTCTAATCTCTATTTTTACATTTTAAACCCCTTTTTAATTATTATTTTTCAAAATTTTGAAAAATACGTTATTTTCTTAACATCATTAATTTTCAAGCCTAATTTGTGTAATCTTTCAGTACAGTTAGGATATTGCAGGTATGTTCAGGTATTTATGGGAGGGCACCCCCTGCCCTCCCATAAACTCCGCCCATATTGATTTGACTAATTTTACAAACTTCTTAAGGGCTCACATGAAAAAAACAACTCATATTATAGTCAATGTACTGTACAAGTCACACATGAAAATGAAAAGTTGCTAAACGCTTTACGTCACTGTTTTGTTATTTTACATTATGATCAAATAAACTAGACCCTGGACATTTGTTTTGCTTATCAAAAAGTATTTATTCTACTCTGAAGCGATTACACATCACGTTTGTCCTAGTGATGACAGAACCATTGACAAGCCTTTGTCATAACCCTTCCCTCATTGCCTCATGTCTTTGCACACAGTACATTCACAACCCCAGATCATTGTCATCACCTGTCCCTGACAGACAGACAGACAGACAGACAGACAGACAGACAGACAGACAGACAGACAGACAGACAGACAGACAGACAGAGACAGAAAGCTGGAGAGAAGCAGAGCATCACGCCTTCTGGCAGAGATTTGTGCTCTACTTAGCACACCTTTTTCTAGTTGTGACCACTAGCTAGCTCATCCTTTTGAGCTGTGCACAAAAAGATGTGCACAGAGGAAGCTTCACGCATCCTACCAGTAGCTCAGAATGACCACCACTTTGACTAGACTGGTAGAGTACCTACAGTATGTTCCCTCGCTCAGCCCTAGTGTCCTCAAAACTATAACCCCAAGCCTAATTCTAAACAGAGAGAATATAGGGCTGATGGAACGTAGGAACGACTTAGTTCACAATAGAAACTCACAGCAGAATATAATGATGAATAAACTTCATTTGTAAATACAACCATCCAGTATAGGTAAATGCTTTGATTTGGGATAGCCTAGCTTTGGGCAAACAGCTGAATATTGCTCACACCTCTACATTCATATCCAGCAGTTTCATGACCTATAGGGATTAAGAAAACTAATAAGCCTAATAAATAAATAAAAAATAAAACATAAACATAAATAAAACATACAAATTGAACATTAATAAATGACAATACACTTTAACGCTTTAATACACTTTAACTAAATAGTATGATTATCTTTATCATTTTTTGAATTATTATTTTGTTTCTGTTAACACAAATGAAATATAACACACAATACAAACATCTCAACACAATAGCTTAAGTAAATGAATTGACACTGTGGTAGAAATAACATTTAATTTGCTATAGTAGGTAATTATTTCACTCATTTGAAAGTTGTTATGATTGAGAATAACCACTTGTTTGTACTTGTTGAGGCTATTATTACTCAAATTCATATAAATTCAAATGTAAAATATTTAGGAAAAATTAAACAAAGACACATATAACAACTGAGAGTGCGTTTGCGTGTGCGTTTGTGTGTGTGTGTGTGTGTGTGTGTGTGTGTGTGTGTGTGTGTGAGAGAGAGAGTGAGCCATTGCTCACTCAGGCCTCCACTGGTATTGCAGTTGATGCTCAGGGTAAGCTAGACTCAACAGCACCTCTCTGGTCACCCAGAGGTACTCAGGCTACATACACCTCAGGCTACATACAGACAGACACACACACACACACACACACACACACACACACACAAATACATACATACACGGATACACACATGGCCATGCTATGGAGACGGTGTGACCACCGCTCAAAAACGTAATGCATTGTTGTGAGCTTGTAGCTTTTTGGCTAAGACATTTACTATTGAGCAAAATAGGAGGGGCTTAGTAGAGCGATGGGGAGTGGGGGACTCCGGTCAACTAATATAGGATTTACACTATTTTGCTGATGCTATCTCATGTTTGTTCAGTGATATCTTGAAATGCTACATCTTTGTTCACAAACTCAACTCTCAATTTCCACATTCAAAACAATGTGCAATCTGTTATCCACAGCCTAGAATCAGATTTGTGGTCAAGAGTAAGATGATAAAATATATTTATTTTACAGAAGATTAAGAGCAAAGACTACATTTTGCCACAATGATAGTGCAGACAAAAGCATGAAACAAACAAGTTCAGCTGCCAGGAACGTGCGTATATCATTGCAGAAACATGGTAGAATTTCTGGAGAGGAATTGGTTAGATGTGACACAGAGCTCTCCATCCTATTCCATATACAGTATAAACCAACTTCTCAGAACGGCCCACACCCATACTTTCCCCCCATTATTACTGGTATGCATCAAACGTCATCTTCTGCCATATTGTCCAGTAGTGTCATATCTTCTCTCCTTATGGATTTTGTCATAACTACTTTAACTTTAACAGCCTTACTTTTGCCTTACATCCTGACATGGGTCAGATTATCTTCAGCATGGCTCCGCTCAGATAACGTGGACACTCCCTGGACATTGGCCAGAGCACCCATTGTGTTAAATGGACGCTGAATCCTGCTGAACCGGCTGAACCAGCTCTGCTGCCCGCACACTCTTCCCACGATGCCCTTGGAGGATGCTGGCGACAGCATGAGCATGACCACAGGCTCCAAGAATACGTTGCAGGAGATAGTCAGCATGGCCTCTCCGCTCCACCAGACGTTGCCGTTGATCACAACTCCCACCACATGAGAGGCGTTGTAAGGCGCATAGCACACCACAAACACAGCCAGTGTGGACAGAGCCACAATTAGGACCCTTCTCTTCCCCGGGGCAGGCAGGCAGGAATGCCACACAAGAATGACACAGCGCAGGGTACAGAAGGCCGTCACCAACAGAGGAAGCAGGAACAGCATGATGGCCATCTCCAGGCGCAGAGGCAGCAGTATTTTAAGTTGAGAGGGGTTGAAGTTGTCAAAGCAGGCTTTATTGTCACCTTGGGAGACAAAGTGGGCCCCTCCCTCGGCCACCAGGCCAATCCCCAGGTGGAGGAATACCAGGGCCCACAGGACAGCACTGATGTAGCAGGAGATACGAGCACGGCGATATCGCTTGTAGGTGATTGGGAAGGCGATGCTGAGATAGCGGCCGACCGTCACAACAGTGAGGAACAGGCAGCTCCCATAGAGCGAGGAGAACAGGAAGAAGCTGTAGATTGGGCATATGGGTGCAGGCAGCGTCCATTCCTGGAGAGCAGTCTCCAGGGCCTTGACGGGCAGCCAGCCAACCAGTGCCAGGTTGGCGACGCACAAGTTGAGGGCATAGACCACGTTAGGGGTGGCGCCTCGCTTGCGGGCCTTGCGTGCGTACACAAAGAGCACAAACATGTTGGCGGGAAAGCCCAATATGAAAGTGAAGGTATAAACAGCCAGAGCGACGCAGTCAACAACCAGCTTCATCTCAGGGGTCATGGACGGCGCTCAGCATGTAGGCGGGCGATACATCCAACTGAGGCAAAACTAGAGAGTTTCGCCACACTTCCTGTGCAGAAGCACTTCAACCACTCTGGATCTGAAGAAGTTGTCACTCGTACTCATCTTTTCATCTTCTTTCCTCCCTGCTCTATGAACTGTGTATCGCAGAGGTCATATAATCCATTGATGAGAATGGGACGCTTTTCTGACCGTGTAAACAGGATATAGCCGAGCCGAGCGCCTACAATATCTCCTTCATGCTTACACCAGGGACTGAGATGAACAAGTAACATAAAGACAGAGAGCTACACAACGTGGGCAGAAGTTGTGATGGATGTGTGTGGAAACTGGGAAGGGGTGGGGGAGGGCACCACTGTAACTGTGACAGATAACGAAACATTTCCACTGATGTGGAAGTAGATGGCATTTAGGAGGCACCAGGCAGCCTTAATTGCCCCCACAACAGACAGGGAGCATCAGTGGCCTTTAGTGAAATGATTCAGAATAATCCAGCTATTCAGGAAGCACGCGGCCATTCTCTTAAAGCTGGTCCACTCTAAATAAACTGGAGAGCCAGGCAGTAAAGTCATAAAACGTTCAAGTTGATGGGGAGAGGATATGGTTCTGGCTTGTAGAGGTCGTGGCTTGAGGGTGCTCCTCGTTTTATAGCGAATGGGCAAGGGCTGGTGTGTGTGTGTGTGTGTGTGTGTGTGTGTGTGTGTGTGTGTGTGTGTGTGTGTGTGTGTGTGTGTGTGTGTGTGTGTGTGTGTGTGTGCGTGCGCGCGTGCGTGCGTGTGTGTGTGAGAGAGAGAGAGAGAGAGAGGAATGACATTTTGAGGAAAATAGATAGCATAAATTGCTTGTGGCTTGTACTTCATAAAATAAAAACTAAACTTTCATCTAAAAAGATTTGCAGCAGTCATTTTGGGATAAATAGTTTCTAAACTATTTTATATGTTCTATCCAGACCATGAATTTTGCTTCATTACTTATTGATTTAGTTTGAAATGGACAGTTCTAAATGTTGAAGTGAAAAGTGAAAAGTTTGACCAAAAGAAATTGCTAGTCATCTATTTTTGGTTTATATATTTTTTTGTTACATTACGGAATAATGTATTAAAGGACAAAAACATATCTAAACAGGCCTCCCTGTCTCTTATCTTTATAAAGATCTAGTAACTGACAAAAACAAATCAATTCGATGACATCACAACTTAATAGGCAGTTAGGGGAGATTTACTATCAAAGGAACCCTCTCCATGTTTACCATGTATTTTGTTTATCTGAACGAAGCGCTGCAAGAGACAAAGTTCACTTCACATTAACCTGTTACATGCAGCAAACATGCAGTCACCACTGATCAAACAATAAGATGGAGGAAAAACAGCATCATTAGTGCTAATGGTCAGACTAATGATGGAAATGAGTAGCCACTGAAGAAAAACAAAGGAGAAAAAAATGAGTTTTCCACCTCTAAATCGAAATAACTAATGAATAGAATCACACAATGAAAAAGGGTATATCTCTTTTTGTGAATTAAGGTTTACTGAACTGACTGTATGAATGAATTGAGAAAAAGGGACCCCAAACAAGCCCAAAAGCTTTATTGTGGTCTTTATTCTTTTAGTTGGCCTTATCAGTGAACTGTACTGTCCTGTACCTTTTCCTATATGCAAACTTCTAATAACGTATTCAATCAATCAATCAAATCCCTCCAATATTCCACGTTAGTCGCCCATATTAACCTAACACACGAATAGATATTTAAGCAATAATGTTTTTTTACAGTACATTTTGCAACCTGTTACAGTAGACCTTTTGCAAGAACTTAGTCTACAGTTCTATCTATTTTAATTTAAGTAAAAGGAAGTATATAATAATAATTATAAATACGCTTATAGCACCTTTCAAAAACAGGGTTTACAAAGTACTAAAGAAAATAAATTAGCAAAAATTAAGGCAGTAAAACAGCATAACAGATAGACTAATAAAACAAAGTAAGCAATGAAAGAAAAAAAAATACAATAATTACGGCACAAAAAGCCAGTCTACAGAAAAGAGAGAGAAGAAACAGCCTCATCTGATCTCAGGTCAGTCATTAAGAGTACTAGAGGCCCTGGTGACAAAGGCTTCATCCCTTTGCTCCTTCATCTGGATTTAGGAACTAGACAAAAAGCTTTTGGGTATCTCAGGGAGATACACGGTATATCAGGAGATAAAAGAGCTAAAATAAAATGAGCAAAGATTAGCCAAACACATCAGTGCCTCAAAAAAAGTCAATCGCAAGAATATGAAATATGCTCTCCTGCTCTCATTTGTTAATGCTAGTTAAAACCCGTGCAGCTGCAAGTTGTAGATACATTATAACAAAGGCATTAACTTCCATTTTGCAGAGAGGAATGATTTTTATTATTTAACCCTTGAGAAAGGTATAGGCAAACACACTGACATTGGATTGTCTGGTGGCCTGATGCCCTGCCTAAAATGAGATATCTTCTGGTTTGAAAAGGCTAAAGTCATTGCATCTTTCAGAGCAAGCATCAACAATGAAGTTGAGGGAGGCATCATTGGCATTGCTCACAACATTAAATAGTGTCCGAAGCCAGTGGTTCTAAACCTTTTCCGGCCGCGACCCCCAAAAGAATCATATTTTAACTGAGGACCCCCCCCACCCCACCCTGGCGAGCACTAAGAGTTGAGGCATTTTGTATAACACGGTTCTATTGTGAAAATAGCAGATCCCCTGGGGGTCACGGCCCACAGGTTGAGAACCACTGTCCTAAGCCAGTGTATTAAGAGCCAGGAGCTTCAGGTTGCTTCTCCCACTGGAGTTGGCAAGTGGGACAAGAGCCACGGGGGCTGCTGGTTCAGTGAAAGCAGGCAGGGTTAGGCGGCCACGAGTATTCATGGTACGCTGCTCCAGAGACAGGGCTTCCTGCTTCCGGAGCAGATCCTGGGACATGCGAGCATGGTGGAGCTCCAACCTCTGCAGAGAATGCCTAGGTGGAAGTGGAAGTGAAGGCATTATCATTTTTTACTGGAGCCATTGGAGTCAAGCCTTTCATAGAGACTGACACAAAAGTCACAACATGGAAACTTGAGGATAATATTCATTGATTGAATGATTGATTGAATTCTTTATTAGTCAGAAATGTAAAAAGCACGAGGTACAGTAAGACATTAAGGCTAAAAGGATAACACAAAGAAAGTCCTGGGGACTTGTTTCCATTGTGGTCCTATATACTGTATTCAATTCATCAAGGATAACAGTCCAGGTGGCTCAAACAGGCCGACTACACAGTTGTCTATCACACTGAAAAGATAGAGCTTATCGTCCCTGTCCAGCAGAAACCTTGTATCTCCAAGTTATAAGTGTGCAAGTTTTTTCCAAAATCAAAGCCCTGCCTCATCATTTAAGACTGCTGCACAAAACAAGTGAAAACAGTAGATCTACAAGCACACAAGGCGTTGTGTGCTTGTAGATTTGCTATTTTCACAATTCCAAATCAATTTTTAAATGATAAATACAAACGAACGCTTTTGGACATACAAGGTGTCCACCCGACAAAGGCATTATGCAAGGTTGTGCAGAGAGGTGATGCTCATGGAAAAGGGAATTCCCACTTTAGTTGGAATACTCACTGAGCCTCAGAGAGCTTCTGTTTCAGTGCCTTGATGGTGGCTTCCAGCTGCTTTACCTCTGCAACCAACCCAATCTGAACCTGTAGAGAAACACAGCAAGTAAAGACGGATTTATACAAAAGCCTTTTTTCGACTGCAGCTTTAGCACCAGACTACACCACACCGCACCACAGGTGTTTCGGGTCCCTTCTTCAGTATGTGTCAGAAAGGCAAATGTCATTCTAGGTCTGACATTTGCCTTACACACACACTGAAGAAGCGCTCCACCCAAAACATCTGTGACAATACACTGACAAAATGTAATCTGTAGTGCCTTTTACTCTGAATGTTTGGATTGTGAAGTGAAGAGGCTAACCAATCTATAATATATTTAAGTTATTAGCTGAGCTAGTTGGTAATTTGATCACATTTCTGGTTCCATCATCGTGAATTGCCAGTTTTATTGATTGATGACTTTACCTACACTTTACCTGTATATAAAACTGGGCATCTGAGGGGAAAAAAGTTAAAACGTTTCAGTTTCTCATGATATGACTATGAGATTATCAAGCAGGTCTTGGTGAGCATGGGACTGGGCTTACCTCGTCTCTGCACAGGTCCATGCCAGGTCTCATCGTTCTGTTCTCCAGTCTGGTGTGAGCCAGCTTCAGTGAACCCGTCTTGACCTGGAGGTCCTCATCTAGACCATGGATATCACTCTCCATCTCTGTGATCTCTTCCTGAGTCTGACCCACAGAAGAATAGTCACCTGACCCTGAATACTGATGTTGATACAGATTCCATTTACCAATACCACTACTAGTGACTGTGCTGGTATCAACAGTAACGCAGATAGAAACACACACTGAACACTATAGCCCTGGCTTCTTACACAAATGCGTGCAGTAGCTTTATGCGCTGGTCTTGTAGGCCTAATGAAATCAACTGAAAAAGACGCTTGAGGAAAAAGACTTCTGCTCAACAATGAAAGAATAGATGTTATTTATCTACTGTACATACAAACAGTCACATGTAGAAGCAGCTTGCACCGTTTAAAAATGACAAATGACATGAATAACTGACTTTGTTCAATTGCCACTGCAGCTCATCACGGGCCTGGTCTTCATGGTGAGTTCGCTTGCGGAGGGCAAACTCAGTGGCTCTGCGCTGAGTCTCCAGCTCACTCTGCAGCTATAGGAAACACAGGAAAAAGAATTCACCCTAAACTCAAGGCAGGAGTAAATAGGTCAAGTGTGTCAGCCTTAATAGTCCCATGAGTTAACTTAAATCCTCTCTGAATTGTCCTTATAAATGCCCACCCAGCTGGAATTCCAATCAGCTTGAAGTAAACTACTGAGAATTCTGGCAAATGGTATTGCTTCATAGTAGTGGTGTAAAGTAAATAAGTACATTTACTTAAGTACTGTACTATCATTATGAGGTATTTGTACTTTACTTTTTACTTCCACTCCACTACATTTCGGATCCAAATATTGTATGTTTTCTCTCTACATTTTTTGAAGACTTTAGTTACTAGTTACTTTGCAGATATACATTATAATATTACCAGTAAGACTCCCTAATCGGGAGATAAGCGACCGTTGGTCGCTTATCTCCACAAATAGGCCAAAAGTTTGTTTTACCAATTATTACACTCTATGTGAACATTTACATCAACAAATCCCAAGTACTATGCAGAACGACCCATTTCAAGTTTTTAATGTACAACAATATTTAGAAAATAGGTCTACAAGCTGACAGTCCTCGTCCCTTATATTCCCATAGGTTATATGGAGATCTCAGTGTTTGTCAGTCCTTGTTCATTTATGCCCATATATGGACATCTCTATATCTACTGTAACAGTCCTTGTCCCTTTATGCCCATATATGGAGATCTCTTAACTGTAAGTCCTTGTCCCTTTTATGCCCATATATGGATATTCCTGATGTCATCAGTATATGAACATATATGGGCTTTCTGATATGCCCATATATGGAGATCTCTTAACTGTAAGCCCTTGTCCCTTTTATGCCCATATATGGATATCCCTGATGTCATCCGTATATGCCCATATATGGGCTTTCTAATATGCCCATATATGGAGATCTCTGTATCTCCATATATGGGTATAAAAGGATACTTCAGGTCTGACATCAGGTTTGTTTATATTGGGTTGCTAGGTTTGACATCACAAACTCTATGGGCCATCTGACCTAGAAATCTATATTTGGGCATAGATGACTCATCGTGACCTCATCACACGTCGACCGCACGTGTGACGTGCGGTCGACCGCACGTGTGACCGACGGACGGCCGGTGGAGGTTTTCATACTAAACTGCGACCTTACGGTCGCAATAAAATATGATTTTTTTTATGGTATAGAATTCTGCCTCCGTATTAGAAATCCCAAGGCACATCTGGACTTATCTCGCCGCACTCGAGAACCGCTGATTTACTTTTAAGGCATGAGTGTCACGCAACTTCCCGTACGATATCTATCAACACTTGTCTTGACGAGTATTCAACAGCCTGCACACAAAGGCGGAAGTACCACCCAAGAAAATGACTTTCCAGATCTGTTTACATTCTCTGTGCATGAAACCCATGTTGTGATTGGTCGAAAAATAAAGTACATACTAGGGCATTCACGAATAGGGATTTTTAGTATTCGAATTATTCGACCTCAAAGTATTTGAATAGTCGAATATTCGACAGGACTGGCCAAACTGTCAAATATTAAGTAAGCAAGAGGCGAACATTGTGAAAATAGCCGATCTACATGCTCACAACGCCTCGAGGCATTGTGACTCGTGAGCATGTAGATCTGCTATTTTCACAATATTTATCTGCGGAACCGAGTCACATTAAATGTAATACCTACCAGTAAGACTCCCTAATCGGGAGATAAGCGACCGTTGGTCGCTTATCTCCACAAATAGGCCAAAAGTTTGTTTTACCAATTATCAAGACATACGGGCAGTTGACAGTTTGCCATGGTTACTCATTGAAGTTGAATCTCCATATATGGAGATAATCACACTAAGTCTGACCTCACCAGCCCATATTTGGGCATGAGCAACTTATGTCTCCATATATGGAGATATGATGACATCACACAGTCCTCAGCCGATGATGTGGCGTGATGTCATACAATACACAAACGAGCCCTACAGTATAAAGGGGCAATTCTTGCCAGGAAAGAAGCATTTCTTCGACTCAGACCTTATCGCCAGGGTTGGCTTATAGCAGCTGTCGGTAGGACCATATATGGATTCTGTTAGTGTGGATCTCCTAACAGGGCATCATCTGGGATACAATCCCTTTTATGCCCATATATGGAGATCCCTAACAGAATCCCTTTCATGCCCATATATGGAGATCCCTAACAGAATCCCTTTTATGCCCATATATGGAGATCCCTAACAGCATCCCTTTTATGCCCATATATGGAGATCACTAACAGCTAACAGAATCCCTTTTATGCCCATATATGGAGATCCCTAACAGAATCCCTTTTATGCCCATATATGGAGATCCCTAACAGAATCCCTTTTATGCCCATATATGGAGATCCCTAACAGAATCCCTTTTATGCCCATATATGGAGATCCCTAACAGAATCCCTTGTATGCCCATATATGGAGATCCCTAACAGAATCCCTTTTATGCCCATATATGGAGATCCCTAACAGAATCCCTTTTATGCCCACATATTATGGAGAAATCCCTGCTCTGAGTATCTGACATCAGTGTGATGTCACCTGTTTATGCCCATATATGGAGATCCCTGCTCTGTGTATCTGGTTGCTATGGTAAACAGTTGGTTGCTAGGGTAAAAAAACATGGTTGCTATGGTAAACAGTTGGTTGCTAGGGTAAACAGTTGGTTGCTAGGGTAAAACCATGGTTGCTAAGGTGGTTGCTAACGTACACTAACAGACCAGCAACAACAGACTGTTGCCACAGCAACGTACACAAAGGTTTGTGTACACATGTGGTGTGATGTCATACTGATGCGGAGATATGAGCAGGGCAAAGGTGTGACGTGTGACGTGTGACGGACGGACGGACGGACGGCCGGCCGGTGGAGGTTTTCATAGTAAACTGCTCCCTGACGGTCGCAATAAAATATACATTAAACCACGCCCTATTTTATACCTTAGCTATTTAGGAATAGCTGATCTACAAGCTATTACGAGCTTGTACTGTAGATGTGCTGTTTTCAAACATTTTGTACTTTTTTGTACTTTTTGAGGCCAACACTTTCATACTTTTACTCAAGTACATTTAGAATTCCAGACTTTTACTTGTAACAGAGTACTTTTTCCACCACTGCAAACGTACCTGAGCCCTGGTCAGATTGGCTTCTTCCCTCATCTGCTGTGAAAGCTGCATGGCTTCCTCAGCCACAGACACGTTGTACTGGCTGAACTGCAGCCACTCCTGTGGGGTGGAGGAACTGCAATACAATGGATTTGACAGGCTGATATTTTCTTCTTCTAAAGCAGTGGTTCTCAACCTTTTCAGGCCGTGACCCCCCAAATAATCATATTTTAACTGGGAACCCCCCCCCCCCCCCCCCCTCCTTTGCAATTACACTTCCAGCTCACCCTGAGGGTATGCGAGTAGGGTTGGTCTTCAGCGAGATCCGAGTTGACTTCACATTCAGTGAGAGGCATGTCATGTCGATGTCCAGGGCCTCCATCTTATTTTGGATATCAGCGGTCAGCTGGTGACGTGCCTCCTGCAGAACACTGGGAGAAAACAAACGCAGTTGGGAGGACTGCAACATTTGGCGTGCCTGTCAATTCCTACATTTATCTATTTAAAATAAAATCAAGTTTTTATAAAACTGACAAGCGTTTACTGTCTGGCAGCAGAATGTCAACAAACTCTCTCACCACAGCTGCTCAAAGGCCTTGTCAATGTGCTGCTGGAGAACTTGCTGCACTCTCTCAATCAGGCCCTTTTCCGCTTTCAGCTGCTCGTGCACAGGGTCAGTGACCAGCTCGTAGCCTCGCCGCCCCTCCCTCAGGGTCAAGCACTCCACGGTGACCTCCAGGGGTGTCACTGTGGCGGCCAGTGCCTGCTCCGTCTGCTCTTTATTCTAGGGATGCATGGGACCATATGAACATTTCATGTCACGGTTATTGTGACCGAAAAAACTGTACGATTTAAGATATTATCGCGATAATGAAAATATCCCCAACAACCATTAACCTGGGGTGGAACATTTGCCAAAAAATTGCAGATCTACAAGCAAGCAAAGAGATTTGGTAGAGAGTGAAAAAAAAGACTATCAAGTATGTTATTTTCCGGTCCGTTTGACCAATTATAGGGGTTTAAATGGTATAGGATATGCAGCTCGGCAAATAAAAGATGATTTGATCCCAGTGCATGAAGGAGAATAATTTCACAATAATTAATTTTTATCACGATAAACGATATCGATTATCGTCCCGTCCCTACTTTAGACTGTCACAAACAACAATCAAATCTCTGTTGTGAAATATACAAATGTAATCACGTGGATCTCTTGGGATCCAAATGTGAACGGCGTGGCTGTATCTCTGGCTTCATGTGGCCAGCCAGGGCCATGACATCAGTTGTCTATGACAGGGGTCTTCAACGTTTTCAGGCCAAGGACCCCTTAGTTGAGAGAGAGATGAAGCAGGGACCCCCACAACATTTTCATAGATTCCATATCGGTTCATCGTTTGGTGGCACAATCATCAGTGTATTTTGGATTCATGTAAATTTGTGTTCTCAGATATTTAACCATTAATAAACTTGACCTTTTATTGTACTTAGTCTGCTCTTTTTCCCTTCCACACCAAACCTCTTTGCCGAAAATAGCCGATCTACAGTACAAGCTCACAGCGCCTCGCAGCGCGTCCCAGCGCGAGGCGAGGCGTTGTGAGCTTGTAGATCAGCTATTTTTGGCTACAGTTCTCAGAATATGGACACTAGGGTTCAAGTTGTTAATATAAAAAGGATTGGAAGATTTGGAGGACCCCTTGTAGTAACTCTGAGGACCCCCTAGGGGTCCCGGACCCCCTGATGAAGACCCCTGATCTATGATGTATGACTCCAAAATGTCAGAGCCCAGTTGTCTTCCAATTTCACAGCAGATCAGGGAAGAACTGTGACAGTCTCTCTCACCTTTACAAATTGATAGATTAAGTTGTTCAAATTGCAATTAATTGAGTTCAATATGACATTATGCCAGCTCAAAATGAGCTTTCAAACATTCAGGCCATTCGGAGCTCACCAGAGTCAATGCCTCCATCTCTTTGTCTACTGCCTGTGCACATGATTCCAAGGCCTCTCTCCAACGGGCCACATCCCAGATCCTGTCACTCAGCCTGCGACAGGTATCGCTGTCATCCCAGAAGGTCTGCAAGAGAAAGATGGATAGAAAGCAACTCAGCAGAGAAAGGGAAGGAATAGACTTTTTGATGTATGCGGTGGAGAAAAGTAACTTTAATGTCAGTGGTGGAAAAAGTACTTGCATTTTGTAGTTAAGTAAAAGTATCAATACTGCAATGTAGAAATACTCTCTGTTACAAGTGGAAGTCCTGTATTCTTGTGGGTATGTAACTCATAGAGTGTACAGAGTGTGTACAAATGGACCCTAACGGGTCCACGGCACCCTGTCTTTAAAATATATTTATTTTTTATTTTATAAATTCGGTCTCAGAGATAGAAATGGGGCTCCGTAGCCTAATGCATGTCAAATTGGGGGTCCTTGAAATTAAAATGGTTGAGAATCACTGCTAGAGCCGTAAAGACCTTCTCCTTGGGGTCCTTGACATGAAAACCTTTGAGATACTTTAATGGTTTCCTGTTGAAATAAGCTTAGTCTTTTCATGGATCTCCTTTTAGTAGACCTTGTACCAGTGAACTGTACCGTCATGAAACTGTACATTTTCCTATGCAAACTTCTAATAAAGCCTTCAATCAATCAATCAAACCACTGCTCTAGTGTGGTTGCGGCTCACACAAACAATGCAACATAGCAGCCTCTCAACCCACCTTACTGGAGGTTTCATTGCGTAGGGTCCTCCCTTCTTGACGGATCTCGTTTGACACATGCCTCTCGTGCTCTGCAGTGGCAGAGAGCTGCTGGTTGTTGCCAGACCATTCTGACACACTGTGGCGTAAAGCAGGCTTTGCAGGAATAACAGACATCCTGCTGTTGGGGTGAGGACAGAGCAGAGGAAAACACTATAAAATATTTAGCAGTGTGGTTATACCGTAAAATACCTTAATTATCCCTATTTGAGCGGTGCTAACCATTCCGTCCTTGTCCCCTTTTATGCCCATATACGGTATACATGTATATGGAGATCCCTGATGTCATCAATATTAAGCCCATATCTTGGAATGCCCATATATTGTATGGATATATGTGTCAGTCTCATGTGGTCTATGACTATGATTCAGACATCTATGATGTCAGTCATCTCCATTTCCCATTGAAGTCAATGGAGAAAATGTATTCACGAATAAATTAAATTAAACTATAACGTAGACATATATCTCTAATCTCTTAGCAAAATACAAGCAGACTGATGGATATGTTTTGTTTATCATTGTCTCCACCAGCCGAAGGCATGGGGGAGAGTATGTTTTCCCCTTCGTCCGTCCGTCCGTCCGTCCGTCCGTGTGTGTGTGTGTGTGTGTGTGTGTGTGTGTGTGTGTGTGTGTGTGTGTGTGTGTGTGTGTGTGTGTGTGTGTGTGTGTGTGTGTGTGTGTGTGTGTGTGTGTGTGCGTGCGTCCTCGCAGTTTGTTACCACCTAATCTCAGTCGCCGTTGGCCCGGTCGCTGCCAAAATGAGCACACACACTCCCTGGATGCCAATTCAGAACCTCTGACCCACATTTTTCAAATGGGCCTGTTCTAGCGCCACCATGAGGCCGATGTTTGCAAAACACATTTCTGTACACTACTCTTACAGATTTTGTCCAAAAATCACACAAATCGGTAGACAGTATCTCTACAGTCATGTGATCGACATGGATCTGTCCGATTTTCCATATTCCATCCTGATTGGCTAAAACTGGCTTCCAAAGTTTGTAGGACTGGTCCGTTTTGAACAAAATGCCTCAAATCAGGAACGCAGCATGCAATTATCGAGAAATTTTGCATGCACATTCCCACTAGGCCGAGGAAGAAATGGCACTTCAATTTTTTTAAATCAGCCTCATGGTGGCGCAATAACAGGCCGATTCATGTTTTTACCTATAACTCCACTGATCAGTGTCAAACTGATCGGTGGAGGCCGACGTATGTAAAACACATTTTTGGATATTACTCCTTCAGATTTCATCCAAAAATCAGTACACATAATCTCTACAGTCATGTGATCAAGATGGATCTGTCCGATATTTCATATTCCATCCTGATTGGCTAAGATTGGCCTCCAAACTTTGCATTGGTCCGTTTTGAACAAAATGCCTCCAATCATCAACGCAGCTTGCGCTTAACGTGAAACTTTGCATGCACATTCCCACTAGGTAGAGGAAAAAATGCCCCCCTTTCACATTGGCCTGTTATAGCGCCACCATCAGGTCGACCTTTGAAAAACATTTTTTTTAAACAAAATCATGCATGCAGTGTCCGTGAAACGGCCGTGAAAAAGACCTGGCACCATTTTCACGGCACCAGGAGGACATAATAACCTTCCTGACCTGGTGGAGACCTGTGCTCGGAAGAGCACTGCTTCTAGTTTACTTTCATTTGTATATGGGCATTCCAAGATATGAGCTTAATATTGATGACATCAGGGATCTCCATATATGGGCATAAAAGGGACAAGGACTGACACAGAGATCTCCATATTTATGGCCATTAATTTATTTGTGAATTAATTTTCCTCATTGACTTGAATGGGGAAACTTCAAATGGTAAGTGTGACTTGTGTCACACTTTTTGGAGGACCTGTAGTAACTCTGAGGACCCCCTAGGGGTCGCGGACCCCCTGTTGAAGAGCCCTGTATTAGACGTCTAATCAATGTCTATATATAGACAATCTATATATAGATGTCTATCAACATCTAGTCAAAGCTTTGGCGTCTAAAAACGTTCACTTTTAGACCAATGTTAGGCGTGTGCTCAGTGGGATGGTGTGCTAAGAGGTCAGAGTGAGTCCAGTCCAGATGTCATGACTCATCATGACACGATGACAGGAGTAAAAAAGGATGACACAACATGACGACACAGTTATACATCATACCAGTGTATATAAGGATGCGTGTTGCCAAATATTTGGAGCGAGTAGTTGGAGCAAGTAAGTTGGAGCAAGTAAGTTGGAGCAAAGGAAGTTGCAGCAAGTGGTTGGAGGTTCGATCTCCGGATAATTTCTCCACCATGGCAGCTATGAGAAGAAAGACGTTCATCCTCCTTTGTGCTGTTGGCATAGTCGTGGCTATCTTACTATGGTCCAGAGTGATGTATGATGTGTCGCATGTCATGTGCCCCTCCTCTGACAAGACCATCACCCCTGTCCAGGACACCAAGCACCTGATGATTTCAGCATATCTGGATAACAGGATGAAGGGTTGGGATTTGCGAATCATCGCGATACTCCGGAAAGATGACGTGGCGCCCCTTCACTGTGTTTTCTGCTGTGCTGGTGACCTCACCACCTGTGAGTCTCACCAAAGCACCCCGGCAAGTGTTCAAGGGGAAATGGATTGGGGGTTCCCGTTTGAGACAAAATTTGTGATGTGTCGCATTCCGACAGCCTGCAACAAGCCAACTCACGTGACGCTTTCAATTCATGCAGACAGCAAGCAAGAACGGGAGCAGAACTTCCTCCCTATACGCAATCGGCATACAGACGCTACAATGCCTCAGTTTGACTTCACAGTCTGCCTCTCGACCATCTTCGGCGGCATTAACAATGTTCTGCAGTTCACACAGGCCTTGGAGACATACAAATTGATGGGCGTCGAGAAGGTGACAGTCTACAACACCAGCTGTGGTCCAGATCTCGACCGATTGCTGCACAGCTACAGCCAGGAGGGGTTCGTAGAAATGGTTCCTTGGCCCATAGACGAACATGTCACACCGTCGCGGGGATGGAAATATCTAGACGGCGAGGGGGACCTGCATTATTATGGCCAGATGGCCACACTCCATGACTGCCTGTACAGAAACATGGAGCACTCTCGCTATGTCCTGTTGCACGACATCGATGAAATAATTGTACCGTACCATCACGACAGCCTAAAGGCTCTGTTAAGTCAGCTCCAAGAGCAGGAACCAAAGGCAGGGGTGTTCAAATTCCAGATGGACTTATTTCCAACCGAGCGTGTTGCAAATTTCCACCCTCCCCAGTGGCAAGACGTGCCAGGAATTAATATCTTGGAGCACATCTATAGACACAACACAGCAGTACAAGAGTATGATAACACCAAGATGATAGTTCGGCCAGAGATGGTGCAAGAGACATCAGTGCACTTTCCGGTGAATTACCTCGGGAACACTTTTGTAGTCCCACGAGAAATGGCTCGGATTATGCACATCCGGAGTTGTCCAACCTGCAAAGAGCAGCCACATATTGACACCAGGCTGTGGCATTTTGCTGAAAAGCTGATCGCCAGTGTGGACAAAGCTCTGGGGAGAATAGGGATGCTGAAGACAAAAGAGAGAGCATGATGGATCATGGACACAACGTGCCATAACCGAAGGACCAACTTGTGAAACTAACGTCGCCAACCAAACTTCGAGCTTGCAGACCGAGGAAGGGCGGACAGGCAGTCATCCCGACCTTCTAAAACTGAGGTCTGTCAGTGCTTCAACTCAATGTCAAGGATCAGCATTCATATCTGACTCCTGGCATCTCACGCGGTGTCCCCCCCCCCCCCCTCTCTCTCTCTGCACTCTGTAGTCTGTATTCTGTCTTTCCAATCTAATTAAAACCAAATAAATAAAACTAATAATAGAAAAATAATATGCACACAAAGGTGTATTGATTGGCCAGTCATTATGCCATCAGTGCCGCCATATTTAAAATATGAAAAGATATTCCTCTTCTAAACTCTCCTCTCTGTCTGCACTCAGTATCCGGTCTCACCTACAAAAAAAAAGAATAATAATAAAAATAACGAAATAAAAATGAATAAAAATGCACTCATACTGTTAGGTGCATTGAGCAAAAATAAATAATATAATTAATTAAATAAATGAATGGAGTTACTAGGGCCCAAGGTGGAGGGGCCTTAATTATTTTATACTTTAGCTGGGCCTATTGAAAAATAGCAGATATACAAGCTCACACGTGGCAACGAGTGCCGCGCTGCAAGCTTGTAGATCTGCTATTTTGAGAAGTGAACATGTGTGCAAATCTTCCAATATATGTATTTTTTAAGCGAACATTTGTAACTCAAATGTTGCTTCTGGGGGGGTATTGTGAGCTTTTTAAGAAAGAAAGTCAGACAAGTGTAGCCTAGTCCTATATTTTGCATTTTCTTATCTGTTCCTCTTGGCTGTTTTATTTGGCCTGGTTAAAATAATTAGACCAAGGTGAAGGCAGAGCCAGCTGGTGAACAGATGAACAGAACATAGATGATTGTCAGTTGTGGAAAAAGTATTCAAATTTTGTAAAAGATTCAATAATGCAATATAGAAATGTTACAAGTAAAAGTCTGGAATTCAAAATGTAGTTGTAGTTGTACTTGAGTAAAAGTACAAAAGTATTGGCATCCAAATGTACTTAAAGCACCAAAAGAAAAGGTAGGCTACAAATACAAAATGTTTGAAAGTAGCAGATCTACAAGCTCACAACATGTTGCATCTTGACACGTTGCGAGCTTGTAGATCAGCTATTTTCAAACAGCCTACATGGGTACATAGGTATAAAAATAGGGCTAAAGTGGTTTATGTTTTATAATTAGAATTTACATCTGCAAATTTAAGTCACTATACATTTGCAAATAAATGTAGCCTAGTGGAAAAAGTAGGCACCCCATTTGATGAAAACATTATGATGTCATTCTTTAGTTCTGGATTTATGCTGAATTGTGCTGTAAATTTTATAATTTGTGCTGGTATGATTTTTGAGATATTTTTTTACACACCATCACTGCATTAGCCTCGTAGGCTACTGATGTTCTACACCGCCCCCTGTAGGGCACATCACTGTGCTGCTGCAGCTGTGTTCTGCTCGCTCATAATAACCACCTACCGTATAGACTTATATCAAAAAACATAATTGATGATTTCGGTACAAATTACATCACATCCAGCACTGAAAAAATGAGACAATTTAATTTGTGCAACTAAGGCTCAGCAAACCTATAACATAAAATGCCAACTTCACGGAGGTGTATTTGGATCTGAGATGTAGACCTAATGCAGAAGTAAAATGAAGGCTGGATATACTTCAGTATACAAATACCTCACAACTGTAGGCTATTTAAGTAGTAGCTTATTTGAGTAAATGTAGCCTACTAGTTACTTTACACCACTGAGTGACGAGTGTAGGCTAGCTACACCATAAACAGTTATGATAGCCTACTCAGTGACCTTTTGAGATAGGCCTACATATTGGAGATAAAAGCAAGTTGGTTTTCAACGTGCTACAGTGATGGCAAATGTAGGCTATACACGGAGCTATAGCTTATTCTGAACATAGTCTATGATCCCATAAACATCCCATATTCACAGAATTTGGTCAATTAATTCACAATTTGATTAATTTGATCCATTCTTCATATTTGACTCGATGTTAAAAGACGATAGGGCCTATTTTTGAGTTTTACTCACCCGGTCACTACTGCAGAGTTTAGCAGATGCAGTTCTCCAGAGTATTCAAGTCCTGTAGCCCCAACTCACCGTTTCCAAGCAACAGAACAAAACTATCAACCCAAGCTTAATAATTAAAATGCTAGAGAGGCCCGGTATAGCCTACCTTAAAACGCTGATATTAACTATATAAAAACACTTATTCATCCTGATAACGCCATGAACACAATATAAATGTGTAACAAATATTTATTGAACGATGCTGCTGATATGAAATATCTCTAACAACATGTCCATCCATAACTTTTTTTTTCAATTCCCTGAAAGATTAAATATTAAAATATTAAAAACACTCACACAGGTTTCATACATAGAGTATTTAATCAAAACAATTAAATATGACAACCAAATAAAAAGGCTCAACTGGGACCAGGATCAGATAAGAGTTAAGACAAATAAGATCTTGACATACATACAATTATATATAAAAGTGACACAATTTCATAATCAGGCAAAACATAAGAGCACATTAATATACTGTGTAACCAAAGCATTGTTTTCATTACTTTTTGAATATGATATGCAGCCAACCACAGAGGTGTAGGGTTTGAAGATCTATTTTTGTGAGGAATCCCTTGCATGGGACACGGGCACTCATGGGGGAGAGACACAACTCGACTACTGAATCATGTCATAATGCTGTCATACAAATGAACTTCAAATTCAAAAGGCCTCTTTAAACTTCTTTGAAAACACTATGGAGGATAACCCCCAATTGCCACACACTCACAATGAGGTCCAGGTGTGCAGCAGGTAAAAGAGTTTAGCTCATGCACAGCAATATGGGCTAGTTTTTCCTCCTACTGTACTTTGCTCTGTAAACTTCCTTTGGGGAGGAGAGGAGGGGGCATGCATACATTCTGAGAAGGCTGGAGGTTTCAAACATGAGAAGGATGCACACATGTACTACATCCCACTGTTATTTAGACAGTTGACTCTAAAAGACAAAAGGGCTGTCAGATCATATTATAGACTCAAAGAAGCAATGTAAGCCCATGTGATGCAACAGCTGACTGCACAGAAATCTTACAGTATACTGTCACTTTGTTATTGCTGCCCACTCAAGACGAACACATCAAACATCGCTTCTCGAGTCTACATCAGGGGGGTAAAAAGAAAATACACTTAGCGCTTTATAGAGGGGGAAATAACATCTAAAAAAAAGAATGCTCCAAATATATTTAATTAGTCGTTACCTATGGGCCTTCATTTTATAATTTGTCCCCATTTTTTTAAATGCTAATTGGTGGGTTGTGCTTTGAGTGCCCGTCCACTTAAAGGAGTAGTTCACCCTCTAATTGACTTTTTTTCTATTGATTACTCACGCCATGGAGACAATTTTTTTTTAGTTTTAGTCGCATTCCTGAGACAATAATTTCATTGCAATAAATGTATTCCAGATGGGTCCCCATCTGGAATCAATGGGGGTAAATTTACAATAATATTTTTTTTGTCTTATGAATGCGAAGGATACAAAGAAATATTATTCATGTCTCCTCGGCGTGAGTAATCAATAGAAAAAAGTCAATTAGAGGGTGAACTACTCCTTTAACCATTCCCCACAGGCCTTTTGGTCCTGTCAGCTCCAACTGATCAGTTCTGCATATTTTTGTGTTCTTGGCATGTCAGAGGTATAACACACACGTACAAGCAGTACACACACACGCACACACCTTACAGTATTGTCGTGTGTATGTGTATATGTGTGTACACACATACATACACACGTAGACATGGGCGATTCACCCTAAATGTTTTGAATGTTAAGATTTCTTCTTTGATTTATACGTTTTCAGCACCATGAGGAAAGGCACAGTCTAGAAAGTACGACTCTGTCCAAGGATGAACTTTCAACCCTCCTCCCAGGAATACCACAAAGCAAAAAGCAGGCATAAAGTTTGACGTGTACTGTACAGTATTATATAGACATTGCAAACATATATTACGCCCCATAATAGGGTCAATCAGATTTATATTCTCTTCCCCGACAAGTTTTTCAAGAGATGATAAAGCACAATTAATATTCATAGTAAGAGGGAGGTCTTCACAGGTCCTTAGGTTAGAGAATAAAACGCAGTAAGTAGCAGAGGAGGGGTGGAAGTTCATCGGTTCATTAAATGATAACATAACCTTCTCTAAAAAAAAAAGCACAATCTCACACAGAAGGTCAATGCAGCAACATGTCAGTTTCTGCTTCCACATAAGACAAGTAAACCTATTGCATTATCAAGTTTGGATAATAATTAGTGACTAGTACTACATTATTAATGTCATATTTCATTACAGCCATCATGGTTCCATATCTCATATAGGATTTTATGTTAGCAAAAATAAGTGGTGTGCATTCCGTTATCTTTTTTTTATATAAATATATCTCCATTCAGAATTTATAAATGCTTTTGAACGGTGTGAGGAAAAGGCATCTGATGTCCAGCACTGTAAGAGGAGGCAAGGCCATTATTCTCAGCCTCATTTTCTACCACCTAGGCTATGGAGGTCAATTCCGTGGCAACATACTGTAAGTGGAGAATATTCCCATAAGGCTGTATAATTCAACATTATCCGTATGAGTGGGGTAGATGGCCAACTCTAGTGCACACCTGCCCGCACTGTTAACCACTTTCAACCTGGTGTCCCTATTTTGGGCATGTCATTATATGCGACAACTTTCAAAAATGTCCAGAATTAGCGAAAGGGCAACTGGATAAAAAAAGGCCTGCAGCCATAATTTGCTTATTTTCAAGTCAAAACTAAATGCTGGTAATGTCTTGACATCAAGAAATGGTTTAGCTTCAAATTCTGTCTCTCAAACTCAAAGACACACACACACACACGCACGCACGTACGTAACGGGAACAAACAGTAAAAGGTATTTTTGTGTTTAAAATCCTATCACTTACACTGCGTCAAAGTATACACACATCCCATAGTCTTAAGGAGAGTTTGCCGTTTTAATTCTAATCACCATTTAAATGTTTCCGTGACACAGAAGGTCCATTCGCCTAGACATAATGTACACCTCAGCATCTGTGTTCTTAAATGCATGCATTCTGTTTAAGTGCAGTTAACCGTCAAATCCATAGTCTTTCTTTGCATGAATATATAACCTACATATATGATGCAATATTAAATAAATGCTTTGTACGAACATCCTTAACCTTTAGTTATAGCAGCTAGTTTGGTTCTGATAACACATGGCTAGTATAGAGCCCATTGTTACACTGCACCTCCTGCTTACACTACAAGGCTGCTAGAGGAGGGAGTAATCTAGGCAATTCCTCCACCAGGCACACTGGTTTGGTCCAAGTGGAACGTTAACGAAACCTAACATTCTTTTTTGTATATATTTTGTATACTGTATGCACTGCAAGGCCATGAGAGACAATGCCCCATAGGGCTGGGTAAGCAATAGTACAACACTGGCTTTTTGATATTGGCGATTTCAAGAGGTATCAAAAAGGTATCAATGAACTTCAAAATGTTGGATTCTTCAATCAGAGTTCTATTTCAATGTACACATCTATCTGTATTTTAAAGTTCTTATTTATAGAGAATATGATGTAAACATGTAACACAGACGATGACTATTGCATGATCAAATATACCTTCAACATGGCCAACAATACCCAGCCCTAATGCCCTCTGATAACAAATGCAACAAAACTAGTTGATAAAAGTCTGAAGTAATTAACTTCAACAGTGCAAACAGTCGAGTGCTACCAGATCCTAGTCTATCTGGTCATTCACATTTGTAACCACATGAGGTCAGTGGATCAATGTTGACACACTGCTTTATTCAGTATGCTTCAAAGTGATTCTGAGAACGTTTGACTCAACGCATTAACGGTGGCACCCAAACCAAGAACAGACATCTTTCTAAAGCCTCCATATACTCATAAATTAGGCTTAAACTTTCACTTTACAGAATAGGTTCTCTCTAACCAAATCAGGCACTTTGTGTTTGCTCAACATCTTTCCAATAGCAGACACTGCAGTGCACTCTTAAAAAGGATGGATAATGTATATCTTGATTTGGGATTTCACATATTTATTTTTCAGTACAACATCTGATAATAATGGTTTGTTTCTATAACCACTTTCAACCTGGCATCCCCCCCAAATAAACTAAAAACTAAAAGCCAATCTACAAGCTCACAATGTGCATGAGATTGTGGTAATTTTGGCCACGTGACACCATCATATATGACGGAGTATAAAACAGGGCTTAACTGGTTAAGTATCATCAGAATGCGTTGTACTGAAGGTTTACAAAAAGTATGCATTGCCCAAAACGAAACACACAGACCCTGTGTGTGTAAAAATAACACACACACACACACACACACCTTTTTGCGAATGCACTACAAATCTATACACCAAATTCGCAGCACCACTCGTACTCATTAGAATGTCAAATACTGTACATTCTGCAATTCCGATTAATTGTCACTTGCCCCAAGTCAATCACACACAAACCCCCAACAGGATGTGAACCGTCCTAGCAAATACCAGCCCAAAACATCCACCACTAAACGAGCCCTGTCTGTATCAACACCTTATTGCACTGAAAGAGTTCATGACAATGCTATTGGTCAGTTCCTTATGGAGAAACTGAAAAAATAAAACCCGTCGTCAATGTTTAATAAATGATAGATTATTGGTAACTGTGCACTGTGCTCTATTGCTGAAAATGAATGTCATAAAAAAAAAAGTCTCATAAATAGCAGGAGGAATAAAACACACAGGGAAAGTCTCTGATATAAAACTCTGTACCAAGCTAACTCTTCTTTAAGTGAGAGTTCTAAAAAGGTCTGTTGCGTGGCTGAGGGTTAGTATTCTAACAGTCTGCTACAGTATATGATTTCTTGCCTTTTCACTAAGGCATCAAACGTTACACAATCCATAAAAACAATGGCTGTATGTGGCTCTATGTGTAAAAAAAAGAAAACGAACATCATCTGCATTTCATTCATCGTTTGTATCGGTAGATATAACTGTAATGAACCATTAGCTTAAAGGGAGAGTAAACCAGCCTATTGTTTGAGGGAAAAATAGGGCTAAACAACTATGATTTCTGAGAGTTTCTCAACCTAGGCATCACCGCGGCCACCTCGCTTTTCACTGGGCAGACAAGCACACACATACTGTACTCAAACAAATGCAACGTCATACAACGGTACACCAGCAAGTCACCCTACACAATGGAGCCAGAGCCTCAATGGGTCTGTTTGGTTCCACATTATGCTGCAAAAATAATTCACCTTTTATCTCTTGCTACCTTTCTATACCCAACTTTCTGAGGACCCCCCCAAACCCAACAAAACAAAACTGAGCTGGATGAATTCCATTCTAAACAGACCAGATGGGGAGAGATGGAGACAATTGGCTGGTTTCATATTGCATACGTTTCTAAACCTCTCCTCCTCCTCGTCTCTGGCTTGTGAACGTCCTTTAGGGAAGGCCTGGCATCCTCACGTTTCATTGGCCAACGTTGCCTCAGCACCAGGAGCTTCTGGGTGCTGAACCAACAGAACACTGAAAGTGACTGACTGGCTGGCTGGCTGGCTGGGATGCGTCTCAGGAGGGGTCCGAGGGCAGGAGCAGGAGCATTCAGGCGAAGTACATGGTCCTCAGTGTGTCATGGTGAATCTGAACAGCCTTGGCAAGAGTCTGGGGGTCCCTGCCGTTACTCTGCGCAGACACATGGCTGCCCTCCGCACTGTGGCAGAAAGAGAGAGGCACAGAGAGAGAGAGAGAGAGAGAGGCAAAGAGAGAGAGATGGATAACAAAAACAAACAAAAAAGAATCAAGGTTCTATTGTGCTGCCATTTTGTTTTCCTCCAATCTTTTTTCCTTTTTCTCCCAATGTACTAGTTCTACTGGCTTCTTCTAAGAAGCCAACTGCTTCTTTTCATCTGACAGCGAGCAGTTTCACTGGGAGGGAGCAACTCGTGCTGAGGACCAGTGGTGGCAAAAGTACTCAAATGTTTTAATGAAGTAAAAGTATCAATACTGCAATGTAGAAATACTCTGTTACAAGTAGCAGATCTACAAGCTCACAATGTGTCGCGTTGTCAGCTTGTAGATCGGCCATTTTCAAACCTGTAGGAGTCGCTAATGCAGTGACAGAGATTACCGTCCCCAGTGCCCAGCTTTCCATCCAAGGCTAATTGTGTTTACTGGAACACAGCACACAGTGTTTACTGGAACACAGGTGGATTGGAACCCATACTCTCCGTCGTGAGGGGCTCGGAAATGTACCTCTTTACCACCGAGTGCCGAGCACCCCTGTGTTCTACGGTGCTGCCATTTCAGTTGTTAACTTGCTAAATAAACTTTTTTTCCCCCACCTGTCATGCTCTTTGTCAACCAAGTGGTAGCGGGCACGGAAGGCCACCAGGTGGGCATAGTAGGCGGGCGCAGGGATGGAGACCGAGCGCGTGCAGCGGACATAAGTGTGACACAGCTGGTAGGTGAGGAGCTGGAACTCATCAGCTGTGAACAGGTTATCATCCCACAGGACATGGTAGTGAGACGGCCGGCTCGTACCCTGAGGACAAAGGAGATAGAGACACAGAGAAGACAAAGAGAGACAGTACAGTGAGAGAGGATAGAGAAAGAACAAGAGAGAGGACAGTAGTGTAACTATTTTGTTCACGGCAACGCTCATGAACGACCCATCACTAGAGGACAGAGCGTGAGAGAGTAAGGGATCATGCAATCCCAATGGTGACAGCTGTGTTGTTTAACCCGGTGAAGTAATGGTGGATTTGGCCACGCCTCAAAATACCCATATGTGTGTCTCAGAGAATTGTCCCCGAATTGTATCTTCCAGCCGGTGATCAGTGAGAAGATATGCATGCATACATGCACAGAAACATACCTGTATTCCAGCGTGACTGCAGAGGTAAAAGTCAAACTCGTAGGGATGGGTAATGTCGGTGTCCACAGTGGTGCCAGCAGGAATGTTTCCACTTCGTCCAACCTGATAAAAGCAGACATTTAAAAAGGGGCAATAGCCGGCTTATTGTGTCTAAAAAGACATATTTAGCCACTTGTACACATGCCCCCACCCACTGAAATATAAATACAATAATCGCTAAAACAATAGAAAGCAGTAAAGTAAAACATTTTAACACTCATCTTTTCTTTTCTCTAATTACAATCTAAAATATGAACTTGTTGTAAAAAAACAAAGTTGTCCTTTAATATTTTCTAGTCTATGGACTACAAATGGTAACTAACTCCCTGTACTACTCACCCGCTCATTGCGATCTGCACAGAAGAGGCGTGTGTGGTGGCGTTTCTGTACTACTATGTAGGTAATCCCGGGCTGATACTCCTTCTCCAGCATGATACAAGCCTCCCGGATGGCCAGCAGCTCATAATACAGCACCTGCATAGAGAAATACATACAGTATACTCACAATTGCGGATAAACAAGACTGCCAAACATCACTCAAAACACACAGACAGAGAGTAGGCAGAGCTGTGAGAGGCTGGCTATGCGAGACTACCTCTACAGTGTTCAGGTGACATTGAAAACAAATATTGTGCAGTACACACACTACACACAAACAATTAAGAACATTTGTTCGTTTTACTGACTGAATCTCCAAATAACCAGAACATTACTTAAATTGACTGTCCCCAAGACATAAAAGAAGTCAGTCCTACTGCCCCCAAGAAGAATATGTAGGGTGCATTTACGGTTCAATATTAGTAATATTCCTAATTCCTTATGAGATTCCCTATTTCCAAGGTGTTTCGCACAGGTGGGTGTGGTTTTGAGATTAGGTTTATCTCTTGTGCATTAGGGTTAGGCATAGTGTTTGGTAGGTTAGGGTTAAGGTTATGGCATATAGCAAGGCAAACAAAAAGAAAAGAAAAAAAGTATTTAGCCTGATATCTATTTGAGTCAACTTGAAAGATTCTCAGTGAAAAAATAATAATAAAAAGCATTAAGTACATGTCTGAACTGGCCCTCTGAAACTCCATCCCTGTAGAAGATGATTCTGGTGGGCTTGTAGCGGGTGGACTTGTAGAACTGGATGAGCAGCTCTCTGACCATGGAGGCCAGGTCCTGGATCACCTCCTGTCTGGGCCTCTGGACCCGCACTGTGGCACAGTACCTGCTGGGATGGGCGTCCATGCTGCCCACCACCTGACACACAAACACAGGGAGAGAGAGAGAGAAAATTAGACAGAACAGACATGCATGCATGCATGCATACGATAATCAATGTTGATCTATGACAGGATTTGAAGCAGAGGGAAATACTGTAGGATCAAACTTAATGTTGTGGGCGGCAAAGAATAAGGACAGAAATGTTTTATATAAATCAAGATTACCGGTATTATTAATATTTGTCTCTCAAAGTAACTTATTCGGTTTAATCAAAATAGATAAAATGCCTGATAGATGATGCTCTGCAACTTATTGGGGGGAGGGCCTTTGGGGTCACTGCACACAAAAATTAACAAAAAGAACAATGGTTTACTAAAAACGGATTCAACAAGACGTTTATATACTATGTGATATAATGTGATGCTATGACTGAGGTGGTCGTGTGTACTGAGGGACAGCGAGTCAACGATATGTGGTTGACAGAAGTCTCACCGCTGCAATAGAAGGCTTCTTGCCATCTCCAGCCGGGGGGTGAGTAACATCTGCACCAAGGAAGATGACTGGCTGCTGGAACACAGCGGGACTGGATGGTGGGTGGGAAGGAGAAAATATTAGCCTATGATGTTGGCTGATGTCAAAGGTAAAATTAATTTAAAGCACATTGTAAAGCTAAAAGCCAAAAACACTTAAAGTTACACTATGTCATTTTGTTTTGAACCAATCTGTATGGTAGAGCATGTTAATAGAATATAACGTCACTGTTGGGCAGAAACCTCCAAGTTTCAAATTTGTTGTGTTTTTTTCTTTTCTTTTTTTTTTTGTAAAGAAAAGCCCTGCTTCATCATACAAGACTGTTGCACAAAACAAGTGAAAATAGCAGATCTACAAGGCATGGTGTGATTGTAGATCGGCTACTTTCTCCGTTTTAAATCGTTTTTAAAATGATAAACACAAAACTAACAGTTTTGGACATACAGGGTTTCCACCCGACAACGACGTAACGCAAAAACTCTCCAACGTTACCGTTGGTGTGGCACCAGGATGTTGTTGATGCCCCCCAGTTTGACGTTGATCTTGAGGCAGAGGTTGGAGAGTGTCTGAGGAGACGTCTTCACCACATTCTTCACCTGGACACACTGGGTGGCCATGCCCAACAGGGTGTCTCCCACCCTCTTCACCTCCGCTGGAGAACACAGTGCACAGTTCATACAGACTGTCTGGACAATAGACGCACAGAGACTCATCTACAGTAGCTGTACAGTGCATGCTGAGTGACTGCCCATGATTATTCAGTCACTACAGTCTTTTATGGATAACGTCTTTCATTGTTGATACATTAATATTAACTGTTAACTTTATAGTGTGTACATTATCCACTGTTGTAGGCTGGCTGATTATTCATATATTGAGTCTCATATCCACTGGTTGATAGTCTGCACATATCCATTGAAAGGCGATAGATGTAGGTTCATGCATACATTTACTGTTCAGAGATTGTTTAAATCTCATTGTGTGTTTCATGCTTACTGCCGTTTTGCTGCCAAGTAATTTCTTTGTATATTTAGGTTATGCGTCATATCTGCCATGTATAACTTCAAAGACTAAAAGCCAAACAGAATTGTAATTGTCAACAACAAAAACACAATTAAATCGTTAACCACAATTGTTTGAGTGACAATTAATCGTTATGTAAAATGTCATAATTGTGACAGCCCTACCATAGACAGGGGTTTTCCCGGGCAGGATGACTATGATGAGCTGAAGTCCAGCATATGTGTTCTTCAGGTGTCTGAACATGGGCTCTACGCTGTCTGCGCCCTGGGCGTATTTACAGAAACACGGCTGGCCCTGGATGGGCATCCCAGCATCCTTAGAGATCTTTCGCAGCTGATCAGTGAAGCCCCTTGGGAGAGATATGGGTGAGAGTAAGACAAGACACGGTACAACAAAAACAAAGCAGTGCCAGTGTTTAAAGTCGAGTGGAAATTGGTCAGTCTGTTGATTCAACTACCTACTGTGCAATACCTCACAACAACCTCCGTTTTCGAATTATTTAGAGGCGATAACAGAGCTACAGATACATTTTACAGTATAAATTTACCATTTACCATTTCTAGGTGAAAATCGTATAATCTTAATCTTATAAGTATCACATCGACACGTTGTGAGCCTGTATTGTGCATATTTTTTATTCGAAAAATGTAGAAATATATATATTTTTTAAATAGGGCACAAGTGATTCAAGTGAACTCACTTGAGTATCTCTTCACGGCACTGCCTCTGTGTGGCGAAGCAGGCGATTGCCCACATCTTGATCTCTACACCGGTGTGGAACTGCTTTCCTCTCATGTCCCACACTCCGTGACTGGGTGTGGCCACGGTGCGGTTCTGCAACGACAGTTCAGGGTTGATCTGCTGGGGCTGGTGGTCACACAGACACACATACATACACATACATACATACAGTACATACGTACGCACAGTACGGCACATACATGGACACATGGACAGTTGATTGGGTTCAAAAGATAGAGGGCAGTGCTAATCAAAGCAGGTATGGGCTGAAGATTAAGTATTTTTCAGATTAACAGCTGGTGTATTAACTGGTGTTTTAGCAAGCTGATGAAGCAACTAATAAATAAAGCATAATGTTGCTCTGAAATTGAAAAGTAATAAGTTGGAGTGAAGGAGATAGTAAACAGTAGAGAAACATCCAAGTTGTCTGGATTATGAAACAACACTCAAAAGGATCTTTTAAATTAGAATAAAATGTCCAAAGGACTCAAGACAGCATGCATGTAAACAACACAGAATGTTGTATTAACCAAAAACACATTCTTAACAAACTAACGAAAAGGAGACTAAGAAACATAATGTGGTGTAGAGCTGAGGCAAAGCAAAAGTGAGGAAATGTTTTTTTTTAACAATGTATACAGAAGATTCAGGGTTTCCTTCAGCAGGCAAATGCAGTTCTGGCAGAGATCTGGTAAAAAGTTCCAGAGACCTGCATTTACCCCTTAAAGCCATGCTAATAACCTCAAATGAGACTTCAAAACAACATGATGGAGGTTACTTATTGTGTATAAAAGTAGCCAGCACTGGCACATGCCATGTAAATAATGTTATACTTCTTTCTTTCCAACTCAAGCCCTAGATAGAAGGCACATAAGCCTCCTGTGACTCATCTTAATACATAATATAATTGGAGGGAAACCCTGCTAATAGCAAAACATAAACAGAGGCACGTCAAAAGACACATGCATATGATATGAAGCGTGATTTAAAGGGGAAGGTACCATGAAATGTTCAGAGCTTGCCCTGCCGCCATATTGCAGATTGGGAGCGGGCAGGACTCGGCCTGTAACCTGAGCCATCTCGTCCCGCACGCGAAACTGGAACTCTTGGACGAAGGGGTCAGCCTCATAGTTTGCGCTCCGGACCTAGTGGCAAGATGACCAAAGGTCAGGGTGAGTAAAAGGATGGATGGGAGACAAAGATAAATACAAAAAAAAAAAGATAAAAGTATAAACCCAACATTAAAGATAAAAAATACATTAAAAAAGCATATTCATGCTTTGTTTGCATACAAAACACACATACAAAATGTTCGCCTAAAGGGACGCCAGGCTGAATGTGATAAAAATATTTTATAGAATAATAAAATGCCTAAATGTGATCTTGAAGAAACATGAACGCTTCTAAAGTGCAGAGACATTAGTCATTAACACTTCCGCTGCTAAAAAAATCCAGGAACGTGATAAGACCCTCGGTGCGGCGCCAAGACCCCATTATAAACATTGTAAACAGGCACTGCTGCGGCCGCTGGCGAGCGAAAACACCACATATCCCATGATGCAACTCGGCCGCCAGCATCATAGGCTCCTACAGTATTCATTGCTGATGCAAAGAAAAGGCCTTATCTCGGAATCTACTTCTAAAAACGCAGAGAACGCAGAGAAATGTTTTTTTTTTTCTTTCTTTTTTTACTGCAACACTGGCCCGTGACGATCACGGTTAGGATTTTTCATTTCCGTGTGAAAATAAACATACTCGGCCGACAGATCTGTGAATTTCCACAACATGGATACGATCGTGGCTTCTGGGGCTCTTCAAAATAAATCACAAGTGAATGGCGGCACTCTATAGCCAAATAATTACCAACATAATGGCATCCCAAGTGTTAAAACAGAGAGGATGATCTGATTGGAAAAGCATTGCATGTGGATGTTCTTCCAGTCCACCAGGTGGTGTGCAGTACTCACCAGCCTGCTGATCTCTTCCTGTCTGTCTGGGGCAGAGCGAGCTGTGGCTTTGATCATTGTGGACGTCTGGTTATCCGTTAGCTTCTTAATGCAGCGCTGTCCAGCAACAATGTTGCACACCTGGAGCATCAGAGGAACGTGGGTTTACATAAGAGGATCAGGAATCGTCATCAATATGCACTTGCTGTATTCATAAATAAGCAGGATAAGCAACACAGAATGGAGTCGGTTTTACTTTCATAGTGCTTGCCGGGCAGAGAGCTACTGTAAGTTGACATTTTTAACAGCCAAAATTGTTGCCTTTAATCCACAACGGTGGCATTTACATTCATGTTACTAATCACCTGAGTGCACAATCTCTGTAGTCTTGTAACTATAGATAGGTATACCACAACGCCAAGTATTAGAAAAGAAGATTTGGAAACATGATCATCATCTATCATAACACTGTTCATTCATTGACTGTCAAAACAGTCAATACATCAAAAAGGTCTGTGGGGACTTGTTTCCATTGTGGTCTTATGTATTCAATTCATCAACATAGCATAACAAAATTAATAAAACAAAAATACATGTCAACAAATGTTGATGACAGATGTAGATAATATAATATATATAATAACAATAATCGTATCGGGGAGATTTAAATTCATTGTGAAATTATCCTTTGTCATGCACTGTGGTCAATTCACCTTTTATTTGCCAAGCTGCATATCATGTACCACTTAAACTCTCTCTATAATTGGTAAAACGGACCTGGAAATAACATACTTAATAGTTGATACAGTCTTTTTTCACTCTCTACCAAATCTCTTTGCCAAAAAAAATAGCAGATCTACAAGTTCCCAACGCGTTGCGGCGCGTTGTAAGCTTGAAGATTGTTTCATGTCACGATTATTGTGTACAATAAGCGTGACATGAAATGTTCCTATTGTAGATGTTGCTGTTCTAAAGCTCTTACCTCCAGGGGCAGGTATGTGTGTTTCTGCTCCTGGCCCACCTGTAGACACGGGAGGTGGGGGTACTTCAGCTGGAGATTGTATTTCTCCCTGAAGTACTGGGCTACTGTACGCTCCACTGTCTGACCATTCTCAAGTTGCAACGGAAATCTGGATGGTTCAAAGAAATTAGAACAACTGTTGAGTCTGTTGCCTTGAGAGAACTAATAAGCAAAATTACCAGTGAAAGCAGGGCCACAGTGCAGATAAACGTTTTGTTAATGAATACATTTCATAATGACAATTGCTACAATGGTCTTTTCTCTCACTGTGCCACAGGACAACTCTAAAACAATGTATGCGCGTGTGCGTGTGTGTGTGTGTGTGTGTGTGTGTGTGTGTGTGTGTGTATGTATTATTATTATTATAATAGAGTGACTAGTAACTTTTATAATTTAGTAACTAGTAAAGTAACTAGTTACTTTTGAGAGCAAGTAACTAGTAACTATAACTAGTTACTTTTTAAAACTTGCCCAACACTGCCAACAACAAACAACGTATAGAGTAGAGACACATACGTTTGGTGACTGGCAGGGCGTCGTGTCACATTGCACACCCTGTATTTCCTACGCATGGTTCCACAGTGGGTCACCTCCACCTTCAGACCTGAGGAGGCACCAGTGAGAGCAGTTATGACAGTGTGACAAGATTAAAATATTCATCCATTACCCTATAACGCAGACCTAATGTTATTATTGCATTAAGGCTATACCTAGTATGTGCATTAATGCAAATGAAAGTCAAAGTTCAGAGGCATTACATTGCCTTTTGTTAAGCTACATATTTGTTTTAATTTCTTAATATTATAACAAATGAATATGTCTTTAGTTTTGCAAAACCTAACTTGAAGAAAAATGACATTGAAACTACAATAGTTTTTTTTTTTTACAATTGTACTGCCTTGAGTAAAACTTAAACACAATGTGAAAACAGTGACACAGAGAGCCTGTTGTTGACATTCCTGTCTCTCACAGACAGAGATTGTTGCATACCTTTGATCTCTTTGGTGAACTTGACCCTGTGAGAGTCTGTGAGGGGGCGGGGCTGTTCATCAATGTTGTGAATATCAAGGACCTCACACATGAACTGAATGACTGGCTGGGCTTTGTAAAAAGCTGTGGCTGAAACTGAACACAAGAGAGGCCCAAATGTTACATTGTCCCATTAAAACTAAAAACATGCCATTGGAAATTGCAAGTGTATTTCTGTATTTGTCAGTCCTAGTCCCTATTTGAGCGGCGCAAACCATTCCGCCCTTGTCCCTTTTATGCCCATATATGGAGATCCTTGATGTCATCCATATTAAGCTCATATCTTGGAATGCCCATATATGAACATACTGTGTCAGTCTCATGCGGTCTATGATGTCAGACATCAGTCATCTCCATAATTGGGAAAAGTAATTTTTTTAATTAAAGTCAATGGAGAAATGTACATTGAAATGTGTCATTTGCGTTTGCAACATGTCTGAGCTGTCTGTCTGTTTGTCTTGTCTTTGTCATAAAATGTGAAAATCAATAAAAATATTATTGGGAAAAAAATCAATGGAGAAAATGTATTCACAAATAAATGTATATAAATTAAACTATGCAACATATCTCTTAGCAAAATGCAAGGAATTGATTCCAGATGAAGCCGGTCAATTTGACATGTGACCCAAGTGGGTGACACCAAAACTGTGGGAGGAGTAGCGCTGCAAATAACGTTTATCTAGGAAGGAAGGATGCATGGATGGATGGAATAGTAGGACAAATAGTCTGGTAACCAGAATAGAAGGATGCATCAAGTTTTATCGTTTTTTCACGCTAACCATCGATGTTGAGCATCATCTTCCACATGGCGGGCCGTACTGACTGATGGAATCCAAACCAGACCTCCCTTCCCCCGCCCAGCGGGTGGTCATAGCCCTCTGGGGATGAGAAGAAAGAGCGTCCCACTGGGGTGTACCTGGGAGGGAAGAGACGGTGGTCTGGGTTACATTATGTATGACACATTTAGCCCCCCCAACACCTGCTGTGATCTGGTGTAGTGTCGTCGACACTGCCAGGGTTAGGAGTTCAATTCCCATGTAGCTCAATGGTTAGGAACAGATGGTGGCTGGGTCATGTACATTTAGCCTTATCACAACATTTAATACCTGATGTGATCTCCCAGGTGTGGTTCAGTGGGTAGAGCACAGAGATAACACTGTGACAGGGTGTTCCAATATCCCTGGCTGGCACTGCCACCATTAACCACTTAAGCCCCATTTCATAGTAGTAGTGAAAATGGCAGATCTACGAGCTCACAATGCCATTTTTTTTACCTGATGTTTTCATGGGGATACTAATTTAATTGCTTAGCACACTAGAGAGAGACTGCACCTTTCAACAAAACACAGCATGATAAACATCTATGCGATCATTATTTTAACTGTGGTGGAAAATGGCACAATTTGGTAGTGAATGTTGAAAACGAGAACTTGGAGTTTCACAGATATATATATATGTTTAAGATATTTTGGGGGGCTTTTATGCCTTTATTTATAGCGTACAGCATAGATTGACAGGAAACAGGAGAGAGAGTGATGGGGAGAGACATGCAGTAAAGATCGCCGCGGACAGGATTCAAACCCGCGATGCTCTGTCAGGTTACTTTGAGCCTATGTGCTGCCAGGCCAGCAGTCCAGGCAGAGTTTTACAGATATTTGATGGGACTCAAGACATCTAAGGACCTTCCAGGAAGAGTGCTCATGTGCGCCTTGTGGTGACACGCTTCCTAGTTTCTTCTTTTTTCGCACTGATTTTTGACACTGCACTATTAGGTTGTTAGTGTTGGTAGTTTCTGAGTATTTTTGCTTTGTTTAACAATGACAGTGAGATACTTGTTTGCACTAACTAGCATTGACTGCTATGGTCTCTTTTGCAAGACACTTTATGTATATATACTTATATATTATTCGCCCCCTCTATTGATGCACCTTCTCTTTATTGGTACTGTACTGCTCTTGTCTTTGTTTTTGTTTTTTTCCCTCTTATCTATCTTTTCTTACGTCTCCGTAACTTTGTAAATAACTGTATACTGCTGTGATACTTCTGGACAACTGAATTTCCCCCTTGGGATAATAAAGGTATCTATCTATCTATCTATCCCGCTTCAAATGGGGACAATCCCAGCCAACCGCACACAGTTAGGCATTTGGTTCCCCACTTAAAAGCATCCATCCACCAAATGGCTTCTGTAATGTTATGGGCGAGTACAGTCTGGTACGTAAATGCTGAATAATAAAATAACGGAGCAAGACAGACATCTTCTACCATCCTATCCTTGGTTCACGTTTCACAGCCAGACAGCTAATCAGCAAGAGTTACCGTGCTCATGTTTAATTCAGTACAACATTGATCGTAAATCTTCTCCAGTCCAGTCAACTATTAGAGATTGAGAAAGATAAGGGGATAAAAGATATGCAGCTACCATCTGGTTGTATGCAAGATAAAGTCAACCAGCCAGCAAAGTTACTACTTTCTTTTTTCCTGTTAACATTACAAAGTTACCAATTCTTTGCATTAAACATATTGGTGAAAACAGGAAAGACAGGCAATTATGCACAAGCTCACATGAACTAAAAATAATCGCTTTCTGTGTGGATGTACTCATAACATAACGGTTTAACACATTCCCCGCCATTTTAACATACCTTCGTACTCTACGGTGCCTCTGGTCTCCATAGACTTCCATGTAATTCATAGTGCACGGATCATGCACACCCATGCCTAGATAATGCACCACGTGTGTCCACATTGCTCACAGCTTTCAAACAAAAAAATCCGAATGGAAATCCGTTCAGGCATTCATGAGATAGAAGCCATTATGTTTTCCTAAAATGTAAACAAAGATGGCTGCCATGTTTGATAGATGGAGTTGCTATGGGGGTTAAACATGCAATTTCGCGATTTCTATCATGCCTACTACATTTTTTGGGGTCAGAAAAAAAATTTGAAAAAAAAAATTTTTTGATTTTTTTTTTTTTTTTTTTTCAAAATGGCGGAAATTCTCAGGACTATCGGGCCTGGCAGGGAAAGACATTGAAATAATCTCGGGACTATCGGGCCTGGCATGCAATGAGTTAAATTAATAGAAATGAATGTAATCACACAAAATAAATGCTCCCGGTATGTATGTAAGCACCTTTAAAGTAGTTATGAGTGGGGGATAGATAGATAGATAGATAGATACCTTTATTATCCCAAGGGGGAAAATGTGTTGCCCAGAGGCAGCACAGCAGTATAAGGTTATTTACAAAGTTACAGAGAAGTATGAAAAAGATAAAAAGAAAAAACAAGAACAGAGTACAGAGTACAGTAAGTACAGTGAGAGCAAGGTACAACAGGAAAGGGAACGAATAATATATATACATAAAGTGTCTTAAAGCACGACTATCAAAAAATAATACAGTGCCCAAATCAAAGTGACCATACAGTCAATGCTAGTTAGTGCAACAAGTATCTCTACATCAAGTCAAACACAAGCAGAAATACTAAAAGAAAATTACTAACACAACCTAATAGTGCAGTGTCCAAAGGTCAGAGCGATAAAAACAACTAGCAAAAAAGAATAAAAATAAACAAGAAAGGGTGATGCGGCAAGACGCACAAAAACACACCCTCCCTGGAAGGTCCTTAGAGGTCAAAGAAAAAGGTCCCTTCTCAAAGTGGGGTCCACGGAACCCCAGTGGTCATTGGGGAGGTTCCAGGGGCTGCCCAGCTAAATTGTTTACATAGCAGCATTGTGATCATTGTAACCACTTTAACCTCTTATACTTTAGTTATTCAAAAATAGCAGATATGCCACGATATGAGCTGGTACATCTGCTATGTTTCAAAAATCTTGAACATTAGTGAAAATCTTTGAGTTATTTTGTTTTTAAAGCAACATTTTTTAACAAAAATATTTGCTTCTGGGGTCCCTGGCACAACACACTTGAAATGAAAAGGTTTGAGAACTCAAAGGGACCCAAAAAAGAAATTAGACGTTTGCCCGGGACCAAACTAGTGAAAACAGCAGATCTACAAGCTCAAAACACGTAATTTCGTGCCGTGTTATGAGCTTGTAGATAGTCTATTGTTAATACTTATTAGACCTTAGACATTTGTTAGATTTTTCTTTCATTCATTAATGAAATTACTTCATTGCATTTTTTCCATTCATGAAAATCTTTTGAAACAATAAAAGTAGGAAATCAAAAATTAAAGGAACCCATATAAATGTGTCCACGACCCACAAATGGGAACCAGTGCTGTAGTAGAGTACGAGAGTTTATGAAGAGGAAACAACTCACTTCATGGAGGGCAGGTGTCGGAGGACGACGTCCACAGCGTGAACAGGGTTGGTGCTGAGGGGCTTCTCCAGGTCTACGGACTCAGGGATTCCCGTTCGGCCCGTCAGGACCTCGTGCAGCATGTGCCAGCTGACCAGTGACACAAACTTGATGGAGACTTTGAAGGGCCTGTCCTTGCCCCCCTCGCCAGGCAGGGTGACATCCAGATCCACCTGGAGGTTTTATGGAGTTTTATGGAGGTTAGTGTGTGTGTGTGTGTGTGTGTGTGTGTGTGTGTGTGTGTGTGTGTGTGTGTGTGTGTGTGTGTGTGTGTGTGTGCATGCGTATCTTCCTTCCTAAATAATGCTTCATGTGTAACCACTGCTTTGTTTGCTGTTGAGCGCAGTGCTCGATTCTTGTCATGCTTAGGGATGGGACGATATGAAAATGTCATGTCACGATTATTGTGACCAAAGAAATTGCGGTTTACGATATCATCGTGATAATCAAAATACCCCCAACATCCATTTGCCAAAAAATAGCAGATCTACAAGCTCGCGATCAGCTATTGTTTGGCAAAGAGATTTGGTATAGACTGGTAAAAGACTGTATCAAGTACGTTATTTCCAGGTATGTTTGACCAATTATAGAGGGTTTAAATGGTATAGGATATGCAGTTTGGCAAATAAAAGGTGAATTGATCCCAGTGCATGACAGGGGATAATTCCACAATAAATTCAAATCTCCACGATACGATTATTGTGAGTTATTTTTATCACGATAAACGATAACGATTACGGTCCCATCCCTAGTCATGATGCCTTTAGTATTAAACTGATATCCTTACCCCGGCACTAGCAACAGGCAGCGGATTAGCAGTATAAAGGCTCCTCTTGCCATCATAGACTGGTCTACGGTCCCCAAAGATGGTCACCTTGAAGTGCTGCACCATGGAATCCACCACCTCCCTAGTGAGGACAAGGAAAAGAAAAGAGGAAAAGTTGATGTTTCTAAATCAAAACACCATAAAGGCTGGATTCATACGAAATAAGAAGCACGTGGAGACACCTGACTTGTTGCTAGCTAGCGTTGTAAGAGTGTAAGAGAAACGTTAGATAGCTAGAGGTTGATTTCCCAAGTCATGGATTAAGAGTAGTAGTTCTCCTGAAAACATATTATGAAAGATCATAAGATTTGACCACGCATGCGTATGTAAATAACAAACAATAATATTATGTATTTTGTGGTAGATTTGGTCAGTGGTTTGGGTTAAAGCTATTGGTAAAATAAAAATGTACCTTATTCACATACGTACAATGGCCATTTTGCTCTTATTTCATATTACCTCCCTCTAAAATATGAAAATGAATACAATAACCCGCTGTTTGGACAGAGAAAAGGTATTAGGCCAGGATTTGGAACCACTCAGCTCAGATGACTATAACCAACACCCTCAGCCTGTCTAGTGCAATGGTTCTCAACCTTTTCAGGCCGCGACCCCCAAAATAATCATAATTATTTGAACTGGGGACCCCCCATTCTACGAGCACTTAGTTGAGGCATTACATTTTGTATAAAATGCTTGGTGTTGTGAGCATGTAGATCGGCTATTTTCACAATTTCTGCCTCTAATATTTGACAATTTGGCCAATTTGTCATTTTAGAGATATTAAAAAGTCCTTACATTGTCACTTTACAAATATGCAGATACCCTCTATACTATATGTTGTTTTGTTTAGTGTTGAGTGAGAAAACAATGTAGCACATTAAATTAATCATCTGGGGACCCTCCAAAATAATTTGGGGACCCCCCGACCACAGGTTGAGAATCACAGAGAGTCTGCTCTGCACTGGTACCTGTTGACACGGCGCGGACATTTCTCAGGCTTGATGTCCACCTCATACAGGTAGACGTCAATCTTTGGGATGTCCACCTGGAAGCAGTTGGCCAGCAGCTTGATGGGCTTCCCCACAGTTCCATAGCCAGGTCTCCGTGGCAACGCGAATGAGAAGAGGGCTGGGGCCCCATCGGCTCCTGTATGAAACATGGGTTAAAGAAAATAAATTAATACATTAAAAACAAATGTATATATCAGGGGTCTTCAACGTTTTCAGGCCAAGGACCCCTTAGTTGAGAGAGAGATGAAGCAGGGACCCCCACAACCTTTTCATTGATTCCATATGGTTTCATCATTTGACAGCGCAATCATCAGTGTATTTTGGATTCATGTCAATTTGTGTTTTCAGGTATTTAACCCACTGAACAGTCGATACTTAATAAACTTGACCTTTCACGCTGTACTTAATCTGCTCTTTTTTCCCCTCTACACCAAAGCTCTTTGCCGAAAATAGCTGATCTACAAGCTCACAACCAAAGCTCTTTGCCGAAAATAGCTGATCTACAAGCTCACAACCTCACAACGCCTCACGCTGCGAGGCGCTTCCCTTATTGGCCAACCCAACCATTCAGCTTTAATGATTGGCTGAGCTTTGTGTCTGCCGCATAGGCCAATATAAGTGGCAGTGTGTGCAATGTAACAAATAACTAGACGAGCACTGGCCTACTCAGGGGCCACGCACGATGCAAGTTAGAACGATGAAATTCGGGAATACACACCTCACCTTTTGAGGGTCAGTAATCCAACTTGATGAGCATCCTTACTCCAGTGACCAGTCTGTGATCATTCACACAGCGGAGGGTGCATGTCTTAACACAATGGCCGCCTCTGATGATCTACGTCAAATCCAACGCTCAATGCAACATTGATGAATGTCAATTTGGTGTTCACTTTTCAGTGATTATGCTAGAGGGGCGCCCGCTGGACTACTGGTCCAGGCGCATACCACATACTAGGCCATGATGCCTGATGGCGTCGCCGGTTCGATTCCCGATCTAGATGACATTTTCAGCATGTCACTCCCCATCTCTCTCCCCATTTCCTGTCAGTCTACTGTACTATCATCAATAAAGGCATAAAAGCCCAAAAACAAATCTTTAAAGAAAAAGCTATTCAACGGACCATAACTAAAGAACAGATGATAGGGGATACTATTTTTCTTTTCTGGGTGAAAGAAAAGACGACCGTCCGCCCCTCCAGGTATCTTTTGTTTACATCCTGGTCACATGGTGCGTTCCGTGGGAGAGGTGGATGAATTCATTCATTAATACCTGGCAGTCGATGGGTTAAGTTCCACATTTCAAACCAGGCCAGAATTTTTAGAGGAAAACAAAAGCAGTTTGGGGAGGAAGGAAGTGGCTGATAAGAAAGAAAGTTCAAAGGAGGAGAGTGGGGGCAGCTACAGTCAAAGCTATTTAACTTTGTTTCACATTTGATTGAAGAAAAGAAAAGTGACGAAACTGGAAGAAAGAGACAAACGCTTTTTTCCACATTAATGTGCAATCACATTTTGGCGTCAGGTCTAGATTATTCCTTACCAGGCCAGCACATCCATTGTGAGACACAAGGAGAAGTGGGTGTGTGTCGCAGACTCGCACCACACCACCAATTTTCTACCAATTTCCATAAACGCCTAAACTGTAAACGTCTCTGACAAACAGTGACATCACTCAACCACAGGCTTCCCACAGTTAGTCAGAATATCCACCACACAATACAGTAGTTCCAGTACATGACACATGGTGACATAAAGTAGATTGTCACTCTTGTGTGATGCATACACTCCTACTGAGCTTATGGCAGTGGGAACGGTATCAAGGGCTGACCCTATACTGCAAGAAGCAGGAGTTACTACTCAGTGACATTGTACTTTTGGCTGCTGCGTCCCCCTCGTGGCACTTTTGCTCCCAAAGTGTCGTTGCCGTGCCAATGGTTCCCATGTGGCTGCTGATTCACCATGGCAACTAAAGGCATGCTGACAAGAAGGGGGAAAACAGGTGCATCCAGATTTGCTTTGCTTAGCTTTGGATGCCTGAGAAAATAATCTAAAATGCAGAAGACAAAAAAAGACAAAAAGACAAACTAGTATGCGAACATGCAACAAAACAGCAATACTTCTACAAAGAAACATCTGAGCGGAATAGAGTGGGCATAAGTGGAAGATTGGATGTCCATAATCTTGCACTGCCTGTCATAATGTCTGACACCCACACACACCTTAAAATTACACCCAAGTGCTCTTGTAGAATAGAGCACCAACAAGTCAATTTTAGTCTCCGTTTTAGCGGGAAAAGAGGTTGTGCCATCCAATCATAGAATGGCTAATAATGTAAAAAGCACACAAACAATAGAAGCGTATCCATGTTTGTTGTCTGCATATGGCTGAAACAGTCAACTCTGTTAGCTGCCACACATCTATGACGCCTCACATGTTAAGCTTAGTTGCCTTTGGGTTCAAGTAAATTGACTAAACGATCCAACATGCTAAATTGATTTTTTTTTTTTACACACGGAAACCACATGAACTGAAAACACTTCATTAGTTAGTAGTGTAACCATGACAGCAGCTGGTATGCTATGAAAGGCATCCCTTCCAAATGCAGCAACACACGCACACGCACACAAAATGTAAAGCCTGACTGACTGTCCACAACCACACGAAGCTGGACTTCAGCACAGCAGAGCCTTTTCAGGCACCACACCTGACAGGATCGACACCTGCTTCTGACAGCCGCCAACTAATGACCGTTGGCGAGTGAGACCGGTTGGAAACTGGAGCACACTCAGACACACAGGGCGCACAAGTGACCGGCAAAAACCACAGAGAGGATCAGTCAATATGAACCCCCATATTGACTTACTGGACAGTGGACACAGGGGAGGGGAGTAGAGTAATTAAAGATGTTTGGGCTGTAACGTTACTGGATATATAAATATATCAGAGGTCTTCTCCCTCTTTCACACCATATTATAGACTTGTGTGAGCATTACACCGATACTACACTGTATCACACTTCAGGGTACACTCAATCCTCAGCTTTCAACAGGGTCTTGTACATTTGTTAACGACTGGGGGTTAAGCAAGTGCACTCCCATTTGGTACACACACTCTGAGGGGCAAAACAACAGAACCGACTGAGGTTCTTCATTCTCTCACCTGATGTTCCGATTTCCATTCATGAGGTCTGTGTCGGGACACCCCGGCTCTCAGTGAAGATCAGATCTCTGGACGAGTTTGACTTTTCTTTGCCACCTGTCAACTTAGTCAACCTCAACTCCCCCGCTTGTTGAGGACCCGGCGGGCCGCTTGGGGGGTCCTCCACTTATCCCGGAGGTCCTTCTTTTCCCTTTGCCCCCGCAACTGACAGCAGAAAGTTGGAACACAGATCACACCCCTCTTCTGTTCGCCGAAGCTCGATCGTCCGTTTCTGCTGAAAGACAGACGATGGCATAATGTGCAATTTGTTCGGGACACATTGACAACTGAGAAGACAAGAGTTTTTGGTGCATTTTATTAGTGGTTAGCAGACGGTGTTAGCTTAGCCGACAACTAGCGACCTACAAAACATCCAGACCAACATGGATGTGTACCTGCTGCTCCTGGGTCCAGTGGATCCGTCCTCTCCACACCGGGACAACTACTTGTTTTCTCGGTAAAGAGGGGCTTCGATCCTTCGGGGCGTCCTCCTCGCGGTGTGTCGGAGATAAACGTACCGGTGTGAAAGCTGCACTACTGTCCGCCCTCCAGTCTCCCTCCTCCGCCGAGGGAAATCCGTCAGGAAATACCAAGCGCACCAAACAACGTCACTTCCCATCACTCGTGTCAGTTTATTTATATATGTATTTATTTTATTTTAAGAAAATCTTTCGTGTTACCCCCCTGGGACCCGAGCTTTCTCCTAGCAATTTGGAATTAGTAGGACATAATAACAACTACAAAAATTGTCTTTGCATTGCACAGGAAGTAGTTTTTGCAACAACAACAAAACTATGTCCTCATATGGGGACAGTCAGTTCATCTTTTTATAAATATTCTTTGCAATTTGGGATCAGAAGGTCCCCCTTACTCTAAAAACTAAATTTCAGCTTTCTAAGATAAGTGCCTAGTTTAGCCATAAATCATAACTCTTGTAGAGTGATTTTATTTTGGGACGTTAAAACGTCCCAAAATAAAAGTACTCTACAAGAGTTATGATTTATGGCTATGCCTAGTTCATTCAAAAATCTATGTCCTCATACCGGTATGTGGACAATGTGTCTGTTACAGCATTACAAAAACGTGCAAATAACATTTCTTTCTTCAAGTCCTAAAACAATTCATACCAGAAATGACCACAGCCTGCTACTGCCACTGGAAGCTGACCTGTAGCCTATAACCACAGTTTACTACTGTTGACCACTGGGAGCTGACCAGTACAACCACAGTCTACTAATGTTATTCACTGGGAGCTGACAGACGTGACAGTACAACCAGTCTACTAATGTTAACCAGATGACCAGTACATGTGCCACATCGACTAAACCACTGGGTGGGAGCTGACCAGTTACAACCACAGTCTACTAATGTTAACCACTGGGAGCTGACCAGTACCACAGTCTACTGTTGCCTACTGGGAGCTGACCAGTACAACCAGTCTTCTACTGGAAGCTGACCAGTACAACCAGTCTTCTACTGGAAGCTGACCAGTACAACCACAGTCTATACTACTGTTGGTCACTGCAGCTGTATTCTAGCCTACTGATGTACTGGGAGCTGACCTGTATACTGCTGGTCACTGGAAGCTGACCAACTACAACCACCCTCTTCTAGGCTGTTGTACTGGGGTCTGACCTTTACAACCACAGTCTACTACTGTTGTATAGCTGACCTACAATCAGTCTACTACTGTTGGTCACTGGGAGCTGACCATTAGACTACAACCACTGTCTTCAATCAATCAACCATGGATTTGTCACATACTGTATAACAAAAAGTATTTTCTAAAATGCGGTGAAATATAGTACAACCACAGTCTACTACTGTTACTGGGATCTGACCAGTACAACCAGTCTTCTACCATTGGTCACTGGGAGCTGATCAGTACAACCACAGTCTAGACTAGAGTCTACTACTGTTGGTCACTGGGAGCTGACAACCACTGTCTTCATTTATATATTCATATTTAATTTGTTTAATCTGTGAAGTCTATGATGTCTGACTTCGTAGGCCTACTCTTTTTTGTAAAGACGTATTTATAATTTTCTATAGGTCTACACAATATATATATGTATTTATATATATATATATATATATATATATATATATATATATATATATATATATATATATATATATAATTATTATTATCACATATCACAATTTATGATCTTGCTGATTTCTAGAAAGGGGGGGAGGGGGCTATATACAATGTGACAAACTTGGCATATAGACCTGGATGTACTTACACACTCCAGCCTACAGATGTCTCCAGTATCATTCAAAGTTACTTTCAATACCCAAAGAAGATAACATAACAAGGAAGCTGAAAAGCTGTAGATTTGGGGGCTAAGCTAAGACCAAAACACTCAAGCCTCAGGGATAAGGTATGGATGAATAAATAAGACATTTGGGAGAGAGTGAGCAAGCAACAGGCAGATACGACAGCAATTTGTAAACCACAATTCCCATCAGATAATTGTTTGTGGTGGTAATAGTCAAGCTTTCAGTCTCTGTTCTCAACCATTCACCACATGGGTAGGCTATGTCAGAATCATTAGTTTGTAACTTTTATAACCTTTTTAACCTCTTAGTCTAGGCTTACTGTGTTTCCATTAGGATGGACAAGGTGATCAACTGTTTCCGCAAAAAGCCAGATGCTGTGGCCAGATTGATCTGCTTCCCATGGGCAGGTGGAGGGTCCATGCACTATGCACGTTGGGGAAATGTCCTCAATGACTCCATTGAAGGTAACATTACATTACTCTGTCTGTCTATATATTCTATATTGCAGGTTGAAAGGGCCCTTAACTGTGAACTAAACATGATCTGCACCTGGCTCAATGACAACAGACTCTCAATTCACTAAACTGAATGTATCCTCTTTGGATCTAGTCAGAACAGAAAAGCAAAGTTGAGAACTTCACAATTAAAGTAGGTGACACTGTGATAGCAAGACAAAACCACATCTGCTACCTGGGTTGCATACTGGAGGCTAACCTATCCAGTGAAATAATGATTACCAAAGTAATCAATAAAGTCAACCAACAAATTTGTTTCTTGCAAAGAGTTGACCCGCTGATCAATATTACATCTCGAAAGACCCAAGGAGGTGCTCTTAGGCCCCTCATTGATTACGGAGTCCTTGTCTGGTATCGCTATGCCTTAAAGTTAAAGCTCCAAACAGCCCAGAACAAACTAATTAGGGTCGTGCTTGGTCTTCCTCCTCGGGCCCACCTTACCGATCATCACCACGAAAGCATGGGGTGGCTCAAAGTAGCTGACAGAGTACAGCATCTTGCAATTGGCCTGGTGTACAAGATACACTACACCTCCAAGATACTCATGTACCTGACAAACTACTTCCTAAAGGTCAAGGATGTTCACGATCACAACACCAGAGGCAGCTCCACTAATCATCATCAACGTAGATTTAACACTAAACAAGGCTCCAATTCGTACTCATCTAAATTCACCTACAGTATGGCTCTGTCTGTGTGACAACAATAAAAGCTCATATACATATTGAACTCACATTGAGTTGATTATTCTGTTGCTCTTGAGTCCATTGAATTTTCAGCAGTTTGTGGGTCTAATAGTCCCACTTGTAAAACATCTTGTATCCTTTCCCTCTTCTCTCAGTGTATGCTGTTAAACTCCCAGGCAGAGAAAGTCGAGCCAAGGAGCCATTCTTTCAGAGCATGCAGCAGATCATAGATGAGGTCACAAGTGTGTTGTTACCAGTATTGAAGGAGAAGCCATTTATCCTCTTTGGCCACAGGTACAATGAAAGAAGGACTTTCGCATATAATAACATAAATGTTTGTGATAGTAATAGAGTGGTTATTCATTAACAGGGACAAAAAAGGAAAGAGGAGCCATTTATCAGCTAGTTTAACACTAGTCTATAGCAATGATTACTATCACAATATATAGCCACTTACCACTTACCCCACCTTAAAATAACTTTTGTATATTATAAATTGTTTTTCTAAGTAGGCCTTCTTCACATTTGTGCTATATTCTGTTCTGTCAAAGTTTTGGAGCCATGACCAGTTTTGCTGTAGCAGATGCTCTTAAGAGAGTGCACAACCTGGAACCTTTACACGTCTTCTTCTCTGGTGCCTCTGCACCATATGTAAGTGCACTTGTACTGTACCCAGTTCAATCTATTCTATATTTTAACATCTGTTGTTAGGCCTTTCGGGTCTCTGACTCTTGTGCTTGTTACTACAGTATTAATTGCTTGTAATTATGCCCTTACATATTAGTTCTGTTTCCCTAATTTAAGCCCTAAGCATAACTCATCCTTGAAGTAGGTCTGGATGAGTGCGGTGGCTATGTTCTGTTACTTGTTCTACCAACAGTAGATCTGGCCCAAAACACATTTTGAATTATGTGCACTGACAACAGAGGAGGAACTGAGCTTTAGACCATGCCAATATATTGTCCATATCCCTATCACCAAAAGCTTTGGATGTGAAATGGGTCTATTTCTACAGTAGTTACAGTATGTACACATCGTCCTTTAGCTAGACCCACCATTTCACATCCAAAGCTTTTCACATTGTTTGCCCTGTTTTTTTTTTTTTTTTTCTTTTTTAATAACACATATTTTCCTAGTGCATTTTAGCCATTTCTGACAGATTTTGTTACATGTGATGTATTTTGTGAGACACCAATCCTCATTTTGTCCTTGCTGTATGTCACAGTCAGAGACGCGCATCAATGCCCCAAACAGAAGTGCACTGTCGGATGAGGATTTTCTCAAGTGGATGACTTCAATAGGAGGTACTCCCCCTGAGTTGTTGGCCAACCCTGAGGTTATGAAACTATTCCTGCCTGCTCTGAGGGCTGACCTACACGTAGTGGAGACTTTCAGGTATGCACGCATTACTGTGTTTGAATGTTTTATCCTTATTATTAACCTTTTCCTCAGTAGGTAAACTCCAGTAGCTCAAGAGCAGAAGACACAGGGAGAACCCTGTAACTGAACAAACACTGTACACCAAAGATTCTTTTCAGATTCTTTTCAGATATTTAACAAATCACTTACTGTACTGTTAACTCTTAGATATTCTTACTGTCTCCTCCATCAGTACACCATAGCAAAGTAATTATTGATATCATTGCAGCTGTAAAATAGGTAGTTTCTTTAGTAAATCTGGCCACTCTGCAAGTGTGTGTGTCTTGTATATCCACTGATGGGCAATTTTGGTTATTCTTTTATGACCTCTGGTTAACACAGGTGTAGGTTAATAATGTTAATATTATTGTTTTTCCAGGTGTGACAAACCAAGCAGCCCTTTCCTCTCCTGCCCTGTTACATGTTTTGATGGAAAGCAGGACATTCCACATGACTTACAAGGTTAGACCTCCAATATCTCTTGCATGACTGCGTTTTAGGGATGGGACGATAAATGATATTATCGTTTATCGTGATAAAAAACACTCACGATAATCGTATCGTGGATATTTAATTTATTGTGATATCGTCCTCCATCATGCACTGGGATCAATTCACTTTTTATTTGCCGAACTGCATATCCGGTACCACTTAAACCCTCTATAATTGGTAAAAGGTACTTATAATATATGTACTTGATACAGTCTTTTTTTCCACTGTCAATTAAATGTCTTTGCCAAAAAATAGCAGATCTAACGCGTCGCGGCGCGTTGCGAGCTTGTGCAAATGTGATATTGTAAATCGATATTTCTTTTGTCAATAATCAATAATCGTGATATGAAATTTTCATATTGTCCCATCCCTACTGCGTTCTATGTGATGCCTTTCAATAGCATTTGCCAAGTCCTACATTCTGTGTTGTGTAAATTTGGATTGATTCATGATTTAACAAGCAGTGTACACTCTCAGAGTAACTATTGGCTGGCGAGGTTGCTGCTTGGGTGGTGCAGGGTAAATCCACTGTGGTGCATCCGGCTTGGCCGAGCGTCTGCACGAACACGATAGGCTCTATGCACAGCGGCAATATTGTAAAGAAATTGGGCCCTTTCCTTACTTCCTTCACAGTTTTTACCAATGATACTGATTAAAGCTCTGTTCCATTCTGGTCAAACAGAGTCAGTGTGCATGTTGGAAACTCTCTGCTACACCAGTGGGCAGTGGCTCTCAAAGTGTCCTTGAGGGGGTTCCAAATGGCCCCTCATGAGTCTGTAACTTTGGAGTGTACAAATGGAACCAAATATGGGTAATTTGGTTCCATTATACACTCTTTGTTATGCAAGCTCACAATGCGTCACACTTCAAATAGGATGTTCTGCATAACAAGTGCTTCTACTTTTGGTACTTTAAGTACATTTTGATACCAATACTTTTGTACTTTTACTCAAGTAAATGTTGAATTCCAGACTTTCACTTTTAACAGAGTATTTCTACATTGCAGTATTGATACTTTTACTTGAGAAATGACTTTGAGTACTTTTTCTACCACTGCTTAGGTGCTACGTCTTTCTGGGGGAAAATAATAATTGGCTAATCTAAATGATAAAAAATAAAACTATTTGCTTATTGCATGTTAATTACTTATCAAAGAATTAATACAACTGTACAAGACACATTAATACAACTGTACAAGTAACAAGTAAATCTAATTGTATACGTGTGAAGGAAAATGCCAAATCATTGACATAATACTTTTTTTATTTTTACATATTTGTCTGTACCTCTTTGATATTGTTTACATGTTGTTTTATTTATTTAACAGCATGGAAAGACATTTCTTCAGGAGATTTCACAATCAAAATGTTTGATGGATCTCATTTTTACTTGAAAGATGCAAGAAATGAAAAGGATATATTGGACTATATCACAAAATACCTGGAAACATCAGAGATGGACTACTTGTAGTGAGACAATTAATTTGAAAGTCTTAAATGATCTGTTTACTGATTCTTTGCAATGGAATCATCTGTGGTGTCACATTCACATATGTACTGATCTGTACCTGTTGTACAGTATTTCATTATAAGTAAAGTGTCTTAAGTTAATTTCTAAAATGATGGAAGCCTGGGTCATAATCTGTTAACATGATCACAATGACATATTTTTTATGATCAGCTTTTTATTGCCAAATATGACTTAAAGGGTACAATCCAAAAACATATTCAGTCACTCAATACTGTTTTTGTTTCACAAAAATATCTGTCTGAACTCATGTACAGATTTTAGATGGACAAATTGATACAATAACAGCAAACATGTTTGCTGAATAAATATAATATTTCTTTACTATACAAGTGGCATTTACAATAGCATCTTTGTTCAAGTTGACCTTCATTATTGCTCTAAAACAAACAAAAACCAAATACACACAGAAAAGCAATTAATTCAAATTGAATGTGATTTCATAAGCTTCTCTAGTCCTACATATTGGAAATATTAAATAATACATTTTCTTAATTCTATCAATAGAAAAATCTACAATGTGCTTGAAAAAAAAGTGTCACATTCAGGGATAAGATGTCCGACAAAATAAGCTACTTTTAGGTAAAAATAGATACAAATGAGATATTCCATATCAAACTTGCTTCTGTTATTCACGCTCTACATGAATATACTGTACTGTGTACAGACAGAGGTTATGCTCATATATCTACTACCTGTTTTGGACCCATTGGATTTGGACATTATCACGATTGTGTACCACGAGTGGAAGTAAGACAAGATAATGTTCAACCCGAGTTGGTAAATAACCACTTGTATGCTCATGGCTTGAGGAACGAGCAACCAAAGAAGCTGTTAGCAGGGCACAAAGGTTATGGGATCTTGAATGGTCCATCTAGAAATGCAGGACTATGTTTAAACAATGGCTCAGTAAATCCCTCAGTAAATATTTCGAGGGAGGTGGTTCAAAGTCTGTGTTTGTGTCTTTGGCAACCAAGTCAGGAGTCAGTGCAAAGGGAGTAGAAGATTATGGTTGATAAGGGGGTGGTTTTGGGGGTGGGGTGGGGGGGGGGGGGCTACATGTGGGTTCCATCTCTCCGAGGTGGGGGTGGTTCGTCACTACTGTCCTGTGTGGGGGGCCTGTCTGCCAGCACAAAGGAGTCTGTTGAGTGGGTACTGATGCGGAGAGGGGCCAGGCGGCGGAGGTTGCTAGGTGTCCAAGGAAGTCTGACCTGGGCTCTCTGGGAAGGGGCTACGGTGCTGCTGTCTATTTCAGCCTCAGCCAGCCATGGTGGAATCTGCATGGGCGCCATGGGGTCGATATCAGGCATGAAAGCCGGGTTCTCGATTCCAGCTGCACAAGATAGGAAAGAAATGGATTCAGTGTTGTGTTTACTTTAGTTTTTGATGCATGGTGATGAAACAATATATAACAAAAATTATATTCATTTTTATAATACCTGATGATAAAAAGGATAAAAGAGGATACAATAGATCAGTATACAAAAGTGAATTCCAAAAGACTGCATAGGCCTATTCTATGTTGCAAAGTCTATGTCAAACTCAAGGCCCGCGGGCCAAATCAGGCCTGTGAATGAATTATCTTTGGTCCGCGGGATGATATTTAATTACTATTAGAACTGGCCCACTGGTATATTGCACATACTATGCCTGGGATTTGAACCAAGGTCTCCCGCATGAAAGTCCAACATCTTAACCATCATACCAAAGGGATATCCATATGGACTAGGGGAAATATTAGACTTTTGATACAATCAGGCTGAGGCAGTTAGTCACTCTGCTACACATAATACCACAAGTCCCACAATGCTCTGCTAGTGCATTGGCGCGTATCGAGGGGCCGTGACCGCAAGCTCGCGTTTAAATAAACATTGAACCAGTCCGGCCCTCGACTTGTAACATTTTTTTAAAGTAAGGTATTGCGTATTACCTCCTGCTCTGTAGGTGACCCTCATAGGGAATGAGCCACCAGAGGCCTCACCACCAGAGGCAGTGTCACCCTCAGAGAATTCAAAGTCTGTGGAACAAAGAAAAAGCCAACTTTAAAACAAAAGGTGCATGGGCTCTAACGTCAATTTTAGCACGTTAACAAAATAACACATTTTACACCAAATAATATAATTTAGGCTTCAGTAGCACATTTTTTAAGAAGAAGAAAAAAGTTACACACCTTCATCACCAAATGGATGGCTTTTGCTTTTGTCCATTGAGTGTCCATTTCCCATCTGCATTAACAGAGTAGTCATTTAATATTTTTTGAAAGTGTGCAAAACACCTTGTTATCTTTTAAAAGGAAAACAATCCACAGCATGTTACAGTTATGATAAATAGTCATTAAGAAACAATGTATACATTATATATATATATATATATATATATATATATATATTTTTTTTTTTTTTTTTTTTTTTTTTTTTGTTAATGTTTGTCATTCCAAGTGGATATACTTTAGTCCACTGACTATATTATACTATACTCCAACCTTTTGGTGGTCTTTCTTTGGGTGCTTTGATATTGTCTTTTGTGGAGCTACACCCATCTTTGCAGACTTGAAGGACTCCAGGCGACTCCGCATGGTCCGCTGGAAGATTTCTTGCACCTCACCTTCATCTTTGTTGGTTTCAAAATGACTTCTGCTGTACCTGTGCCTGTGCTATAATCCAAAAAGAAAAGGAGTCAGTTCAAAACGATTCATAGGACAAAAGAGATTCCCTTTACTTCAGTGAAATGCAGAATGGTGTGGCTGTTTATTGTATATTGTTAACATGTGAAGCAGCAATGGTTCCAGCCAGGAATCATATCAAATGAATCTTATCAAATGGGCGTCTGTGGCCTAATGCATATTGCATACCAAACTGGGGTTCGGTCCTTAAAATGGTTGAGATTGAGAATCACTTCTGTAGAGCACTGTTCCCGAACACCCATTTGTGGGTCGCGGACACATTTTTATGGGTCCCTTACTTTTTTTGTTTCACACATTTTGTTTTTAATTAGGCTATTTCAGATTTTAATTAAACAAAAGTAATTTCATTAATAAATAAAAGAAAAATCTAAGAAATTCCATAAATTAGACAACAAAAGTTTAAGAAGTTGTGAAAATAGCCCATCTACAAGCTTCATGCAGCATTGTGAGCTTGTTCTGTAGATCTGCTGTTTTCACTAGTTTGGTTCCCGGGCAAACGTCTAATTTCTCTTTTGGGTCTCGAGCTAAAACGTTTGGGCAACCACTGCTGTAGAAACACCTGTATTCAGCGATACACGTGGAGTCACCAACAACTTATTTCGTTGGATCGTTGTTGTTTTATTACTACTGAAGCTGTGAAGTGTGATGGGAGTCGGGACAAGGTTTACCTGTTTCCTGCCCTTGTAGAGATGCTGCTGCAGTAGGTGATGACTGTTAATGTCCTCCGTTTCCCTCATGCTCTTCGTGTCCTGCTCATGTAGGTCCAAGCTCACTGATGGCACAGTATCTTGTCTGTTGGAGAAACCAAAGTTAACTCAACATAACCATGCCCTTAAAGGTGTAACAGTGCTGCTCCACTGGCCAGGCAGTCATGGAAGCCAGGAAAGTGCTGCTATTGCTTGCATTGAGCACCAGAGGGCGGATAGTGAGCACAGATATGGAGGCAGTTGTTGACCACCTACTTTTCTAATTTTATCTTTGTGAGTTTTATTGAATACCAATTTTCAAAAGGTTTTTGTTTGGTGACCATACTTTGAAATACAATTAAAATTGATGTAACTTTAAAGGAATAACTGGATGTGTTTCTGGTAAATAATAAGTACTGTTCATGCTTACACTCATCACTGACTCTATGCAGGCCTGTATTTATGCAACAGTGCTACAGTGTGCAGCACAACCCACTTTGCACCTTCCTGTGATTATGGTGAAAATAGATGAGGGGGAGGTGTGGCTTACAGAATGGAGGACACCGGCAGGTGGTCAACTGATGTATCTGTCATGATGTCAGGCATCACGTCTGAGAAATCGTCTCCAAACTTCTTCTTGAAATCAACGTTTGCAGTCTCGTTGCGAATGAATTCCAGGGAACCTCTGCGTTCGCCCTGAAGCAAGAGAGCAGGGGAATCCTTTGTGATATCGAATTCATTACCTCTGACCTGTGATAGATAACCTATGCCTTGCCAGCAGGCACGTGTTAATTTCTGTCGACTAAAACTATGACAATCCTTTCCCCCCGTTGATTAGGCCTTTTTCGCTGACAAAAAAAACTAAATAAAAACTATACTTTGATGACTAAAACTATAGCTAAATGTATTGACAATTTTGGAAACAAATACATCACGCTCTGGTTTCACTGTGATGTCACACTAACAGCAACCCTTTTATGCCCATATGTCGAGTTCCCTGATGTCATTCATATTAAGCCCATATCTAACAGGACTTCATATGGGAATTCCCATGGAGGCCACATCGCACACATACCACACTAACAGAATCCATATATGGCCAAGACAGATGGCCAAGATAGCCCAAATCGGTGTGGCTTGTTCTACAGACAGGGATCTCCATTCTCCATATATGGGCATAAAAGGCTATGATGTCAGATGTCACATTGTAGTGGCGTTTCCATAAACTTAATCGAATTAGGGAAGCGAATTATCAGAAATACGTATTAAGACAAAGCGAATTTAGCATGTTTCCATTTGCGGGTGTCATTCGAATTAGCGACGTCGCAAGAGTTGATCGGGCTGATTTTTATCAGACCGAACCTGAGCACTGCACCGTCTGGCGTCTGCACGTCTGACTGCTGTGACTCGGTCGCTGTCTAGTAGTGGGAAGAAGGTGTTATCATCATCATGGCCCCAAATAACTTTTAAATACAATTGGCGACGAGTCTCTTACGAAATTGGCAAGAGTTCCTCTCAATACATAAAGCTACCGGTTCACCGGGAAAACCGCGGTCGCGTCGCTGCAGTTGCACAGTGCATGTTTTAGCGTCCTCTGGAAGGTCAGGTGGCCGATCTGCAAGCTCTCAACACGGCGCGGAGACGTGGATGCGAGCTGCTGCATATATCTATGAGCTGCTGTGCCTGTGAGCTTGTAGATTGGGCACGTCAGGCACGCAACACCGTGGGATGGGATGAGGAAGGGTTCGCTCGCCACCGATGGCTTGAGGTGAAAACGGGAGGAATTTACACATGGTCCGTGTCACTCCGTGTGTACCGAGGTTTGTTTTGTGGGCTGAATTTTTCAGACCGAGAGACGTGAGGGCACTGCTGTGACTCGCTGCACACGCATCCCGATTCCCGACCCAGAGCCAGTCGCGACGCACCGCCGCGGAGAAAGTGCGGCCGGCGGGAGCACAGAGCAAGCGACCCCGGCCGGGGCGCCCCGAGTCCCCGAGCCGAGGCGGCCGCCCCCCCGCCTGGTTGAGTCCTCCGGGCAGACTGCATCCTGCAGCGTCGCAGATGCGAGCTTGTACGGCCACTTTTTCCACGCGCAACGCGGTGTGATGACGAAGGGACACTCCGTGTGTAACAACCGATTTGTTTTGTGGGCTAACGCTATACAATGGACGTTAATTAAGCGGCGGGGGAAAGTGTTATTGGAGGACGATATGGACCAGAACGTCATATTTTATTCGCATTTATTGTCTGACCCGTTTCCATTCACTTAAGCGAATTTAGTTTATTCGATTAACCCTCAAAATCCTCCTCCTCCAAGCGTATTATCTTTTTTGCGGATAATGAAAGTTTATTCGCAAATTGAAGTGTTTCCATAAAAAGATTTTGCGATTAAGCCGTTAATGCGCAAAAAGTAGCTTTATGGAAACGCCACTACAGACATCATAGGACTTTCACATAACGAATAACTGAGTAAGCATGTTTGGTCTCTCACAGCATATCTCCATATACAGTACATGGATTTCCATATATGGTAACTGGTCTGATATACTGTACATCAGTAGCCAGATGGCCAAGACATGAGTCACATGACAAGACTAGAAAGACACCCTGAGGCGTCTTATACTTCTTAATTACCACTACCAGTTAGTAAAAGATAAATAAAATAAATTATGTTTCACCCTTTACCTCTTTAACGTAGTCCATAGCGTCTTTGAGGTTCAGTTTGTGGAAGACCTTAAAGAGATGGTCGCGATTCTTCCTCACAGATGGATTTATTAATAGCCACGACATCCACCTGTTCTCAAAATGACTCCACCTTTAAATGAGGAAAAGAAATACATTTTTACTAAATCTTTCAAACATGGGGTAATTGATGGAACATTGGGAGGTTGTTTCAGTGCAATTGTGCGACAAAACAAAGCTTGAAATGGCTTGTTCACATACTTGTCTCTCATGTAGTTGTGTCCTATTTGTCCAGATATATCCTCTATGGCGACAAGCATGTGATCAAACACCTACAAAATTTAGAGAGACGTTTGGTTTTGGTTGTACGATAACCAGACATCTTATGTACTGTATCATGCTGCCGTCATCGCCTTAATAAACTGAAAGGGTACATAGTGAAATCCTCAATGGTAATTTAAGCATCTGAAGCCTACACTTCCAGAGTTAAATTTACACTGAAGATATTACTGTATATGCTTGGGAATTTACCTTATCCTGAACCTTTTCTACAAGTGTGATCTCTACCACTGCAGCTCTCTTTACTTTCAGCCAATTAACCAGGGGTTTCATTGTTATTCCCTGCAAACAAGAACAAGTTAGTTCCATATTTCAATAATTATTTTACATGTAGTGAGAAATAATCAAGGACAATGATATACAAAAGAAGAAGATGTAGTGAGTTATACTAGCTGCTATGAACCGGCTTCTCCATTTGGAAACAAGGTTTCTGGTTTATTCTATTTCATTTTTAAAATATGTTGGTGTTTTTATCTACCTTTGATAGGTGGGTCAGTGAGAGAAAAAGATGACATGCAGCAAATTGTCACTGACAGGCAGAAACCTCGTATCTACAAGTTTCATGTTCTTTTGTAAATCACCTGAAGCATGACTGTGAAGTACACCACAATGAGTGTGGTGCAGATCATCAAATTCTTCTCCTTTATCTTGTTGTCATCCAGCATCATAGCCAGGCCGTATGCTACAGCCCCTCGAAGGCCACCATAGCTCATGATAATCTGATCAATCAGCTCCACTCGGACCAGCCTGAATTTGTTCAGGATCCAGGTAAGGAAGAACACACCTGTTTTGCACACATGCAAGGGTGCAACAAACACACACACACATTTTTTTATGGAACTTCGTATGACATTCCAGACAGTGTGTGGATCATTTTCATGTTAAATGGAGAAAAGCAGCCAGAGTATTATCTTACCAATGAACCTGTAAACGAAGATGAAGAGAAGGGTGAGCAGGATGAAGCCTGTGTTCCAAACCCATAGTCCTTTATCGATGGCCGAGATGCCGAGGAATACAAAAATGATCGTCTCTGAGCCGTTGGCAAAAACCTTCATGGCATATCTGACAGTTTGGACGGACTTCTCATCCATGTTGGCATTGATGTACTTCTGACAACACATACCGCAGAATACAATCCTATACGACAACGAGGAAATTACAAGGGAATACATTTTTAATCATGGTAAAGTAAACATGATCATAATTATTTTATTATTCATGGTTTTATTTTATTATTCTTTATTATTTTATGTATTATTTTTCATTCACCTCAAGTCCAGGTCAGTATGAAGTATGATTTTATGTAGCCTACGTTTTAGTACTGAAGTCACCAAAAGTGACTTGCGCCTCATGTCCACAACTCTGACAAATTTAATAATTGCTGTATTTTAAAAGACACACAAGAATAAATCAAGACGAAAAATCAATAGCCACTTACGAAAGAATGGCAGAAAGGGAAAGCATCTCAGCTGTCAGGTAGGAGAGGTATCCCAGGACGAAGATGAAGCCTGGCTCAATAATCTGAATGTTCTTAGTGCATCTGGTCAGCAGGGAGATTAGCAAACCAAACACAAAGCCTACCAAGGATCCTCCGAATGCCACTACGAAGAACGAAACTGAAAGAGAGAAAGAGAGGATGGGGATTGTAAACATGTCATGGTAACAACCAATATATAACATAATCTAATTTGTTGTTTTGTTGTATGTATGTGTATGTATGTACAGTATACTGTGTACTGTATAGAAAAGTAGGAGTCATACTTATGCCTTTGATGATCTCTACAGCATCGATTTGTGATCCACCTAGAGACACAAATGCATCGAACACATTGAAAAGCACCTAAGAGAGGTAGAAAAACAAGAAGATTACTAAACATCAATAGCTGAGTTATGTGTAAACATGAATAGTACCTGACGTAGGTCAGTAGAGTAAAATGTCAACTCTCTTTCAGTTCATTCAGCTTGAGTGTTTTGTTTTTATACGTAGAATGGAGTGGAATGAATAGTACTTACATCACAATTTTTTATATATTGTTGTGGTCTGTGATCAAGCCTCCTTCAAAGGCTCTCTGATTGAATAGGGCTAGACTCTAAAGTAAAGTTTATGTGAGGTGACATAAGCGATAGGGCTCTCTTATTTCACACGCACTTCTGTAGGCAAACACTTCATGCAGTATATTTGCCTTTCAGGCATTCCGTCAGGTCACAGTTACTATCAAACCTCCACCACCTGTCAGTCCGTCAGTCTGTCTGTCCGTCACGTTATGTCACACTTTTGCCCTACTCATATCTCCGCCACCGTTGCCCCTATCCATGCCAAACGTTGCACACACACTCCTTGGCTGCCAAACCACAACCTCCACCCCTCATTTCTCACATGGCCCTCTTCTAGCGCCACCATGACGCCGATTCTTGCAAAACACAGTTTTGGACACTGCTCCTACAAATTTTGCCCTAAAATCACGCAAAGCGGTACACAATATGTCTACAGTCATGTCATCAACATGCATCTGTTCCATCTAGCGCCACCATCAGGCTGATTTTTGCAAAACACATTTTTGGACACTGCTCCTACAGATTTTGCCCTAAAATCGTGCAAAGCGTTACACAGTATCTCTAAAGTCATGTCATCAACATGGATCTGTCCCATTTCACATATTCCCTTCAGATTGGCTACCATTGCCTTCTAAAGTTTGTGTATGTGACCTGACGGTTGCTTATCTCCCGATTAGGGAGTCTTACTGGTTGTTCAGTGATGGATGTGTCTACAATGTAAGAACCCAGTGTGATTCTTAATTAGAAAAGCTGAGAATGTCATCTTGAAAATGGTGATGAAAGAACAAGGTAAACATTCTATTCTATTGTGTTTTGTTCAGTTTTTTTCACTGCATCCCGTTAATTCTGTGTTCATTGTTCATATTTCTAGAAGTTATCTGTGTACGAACCACAGTGACACCATCGTTGAGAAGGGACTCTCCAAAAACCATAATGAAGAGGACTTCGTTGACGTGGACCTCCTCGAACACGGCGATCACAGCCACAGGGTCCACCGCCGCAATGAGGCTGCCAAACAGCAGATACTGCAGCAGACCGATGTCTAGATCACCTGCAGTGTCAAGGACAGAAGGTTGAAGCGGTTTGTTACTAAATGTATTATCATTAACGTTTGGAAATGGCTTTAAAACAAAATTAAGTTATTCTTAAAACAGGTGACTTAAGTACCTTGGCAAAATTATAGTGCTTTAAGGGTTGGGTCCTCAATATAGGAATACAGTGAGGATTTGTATTCCAGAGTTGACCTGTTTTGGAAGTGAACTCTATAGATTCCAGCTAATCAGTAGTAGTTCATAGACACTTTATTTGTATCCCTCTCATGACCTTTAGGTCACATTATGTAATTGGTAGATACTGTATAGCCATAACATGCCCTATTGAATCACTGTTTCCCCGCTACTGGCTTTGTTTTTTATCTGATCAGAATGAAACTAAATCAAGAATCAAAATGACTGAGCAATGACAGAGTTAGTGTTCAGTTTCTACAGTATATCTGACATTCCAAAATTAGCTCTTTCAGGACTCGTAAAAGCCAACTCTACTGTTACACATTGTCCTGGGGTGCCAGTGGCTCAGGAGGTAGAGCGGCCGCTCGGGATACGGAAGGTTCCGAATGCCGATTACATTAATTCTCAGCGTAAGACGTCCAGTAATTCATGCTGGACGTTAGTATCCAAGTGTCCTTGAGCAAGACACTTAACCCCTAACTGCCTTGCATGGTTTCCTTCATCGTCGGTGTGTGAATGGGTGAATGTAATTATATTGTAAAGCACTTTGGATAAAGGCACTATATAACTGCACTATTAGCCATTTGTCTGGTCATCAGTGAAAGTATTCCTTGCTTACCCATGGCCCCACCCATATGACACCCCCACAGAGAGAGCCCAACAGAGGCAGCATTCCAGCATGTCCCAATGACGGCATAGGTCAGGATGGCCCCCATGTTGCTGAAGAATAGCTTGTTGGGCATGAAGTACCCTGCGTCCAGGATGACTTGAGGCAACAAATAGAAGAAGAAGACCGTCGGGGTGAGGGTGAAGGTCTGCGTCTTGTCGGCTCCCCAGATTATACCCCCCAGGATCCAGCCAAAGCAGATGAGCAAGGCACTCTCCGGGATGACACTGGTTACGTGGTGGTTGGCCTCGATGACTAGAGACAGACAGGAGAAGACTCTGCTTGTTATTTAATTCATTTGTTGTTGTACACACACTCATTACCTCCACTCCTCTGATCTTTCCTTTTTGGCATTTCTTTTTAGTTTTTGTTTTAGGATTGTGTTGTAATGAATCCATAAATATCAGCAATGAAGCTATAATTAAGGAGAGAAACAGGATCATAATGGGAGGTTATGGATTTCATTAGGAGTTAAAATACAGAGGTTTGGGAGGACTACATAATCATCAGTCATCAAAAATTAAACATTTCCAGTGAAAGACATGACAAAAAGAATCCTATCAAACAATAGTTTGATAGGAATGGCCAATATTGATCTCAGAACTAAGGTCCTTCTGACATCATCATTGTACATAAATATTTCTTAAACTATCTGTCATGAACCCAAATAATGGATCTCTGTGTTATTTGTGGTAGGTCTATATTTTATGATTACCAAAGGTGCACAGCCGTCAGCCGGTCCTTGTGAGGTGCCAGCCAAAGGATTAAGCACTAAATAATGAAGGAGTACACATTCATAGCTGCCGGCAGGGGCGTCACAAGGGGGGAGGGGGGGGGGGGGAGTGGGACTGAGTTACTAGGGCCCAATGTGGAAGGGGTAATTATTTTATACTTTAGCAATTGAAAAATAGCGTATCTACAAGCTCAAAGCACAGCACCGAGTGCCGCGCTGCAGCGCTGCGAGCTTGTAGATCTGGTATTTTTTATTAAGTTGTGCAAATCATTGAATATACAGTATGTATTTTTTTTTAAGCGAACATTTGTAACTCAAATTTTGCTTCTGGGGCGTCCCTGGAACTAAATATTTTGAGATGGGGGTCCGTGGCCAAATACATATCATTTTGGGGGTCCCTCACATGAAAAGATTTGAGCGCCACTGACCTAGAAACATAGATTTTTTAAAAAAACCTTATAAGGATTTGAAATATTCGAAGACTTTCACGATTTTTCAAAAATAGCAGATCTACAAGCTCGCAGCGCGGCACTCGGTGAGCTTGTATATTTGCTATTTTTCAATAGTTAAAACGCAAAATAATGCGTTCCCAGTCTAAATGGGTTAAACGAACCCCCTCCCCCTATGAAGAACATTCATGGGGGGCCCACAGTGAATCCTTGTACCCTACCCAGGGCCCAGAATGTTGTGCGACACCCCTGTGGACACGACACAGAGACAGAAAAATCACCAACTTTTGGGACAGACTGAGCTGCCTTCTTCTGGGTCTATATATATTTTATGACATGAGTCAACTTGGTGAACAACACAAAGAGTACTAGAATGTGTTAATTAGTCTGGATCTCAGGGTGAAAATGTGTCACGGTGTTGATCTAAAACCACAAAACGTAAACTTGCAAGATGAGGAAATTTGCAAATGATCAACTGTCTCGACGGACAAGGAAAATGCCTTTTTTTTCTTGGAGTATCATTAACCAGTGTGTTGGCACCATATAAATGCAGGAAGTTATTTGAACATAATTAATGACCGTTTATAAGTCAGGGTTCGAAAATTAACACTGAACTGAATGTATGTTGATGGTTCTATTTATAGATTATACAGTATAATGCCACAATGCAACATAATCTATAGTTTTATCTGTACTCTTCAATGACTTGAAGGGGAGTAGATTCATGACAGGTTATAAAATTTCCCTGAGACAAGAACTGTCTTGTCTTCTTGACCTTTGGGTGGACTTGTTTTACCCAAAATGTTGATTGTGTTGCCTTTGTCCATAGGGCAAGGATTTACATTTTGCAGAAATGTATCATGTACTTTTAGAGTAAACTTTGTTAAATATTAAGTTAACCATAGCTCGGATGGAGGGGTTGACATTTCTCAGAACTGTGCCCATATGTTTTTGTTAAACTCCAAAAAAAAACATTTGGAAAGCTTTTGATTGACTTAAGAGTGACTTAGGCCTGGAAGATCCACAACAGCCCCCTCCGGATCTGAGATAAGGTATTCAAACGTTGTGAAAACAAATAGATGATCAATGTTGTCAAATGAATGCTACCCTCGTTGTCTTTCCCTCTATGTTTAGGTACTTTAAATTCACATAATACTTGAACTTTAACCATTCAAAACTAAAGACAGAATTAAAATAAAAAGAAGATTCTAAGAGTCAATATTGACACATTTTCACCACTCACTTAACTGTACAGTATTGCAATGGAATGCCTTATAGTGCACAGAGTCACAAAAACACATAAAGTTTCTCCCTGGACTAGCAATGAGCATAATGTCTGTGCTACATACAGTACAGTACAGTTTTTGTGACACATTGTTGCAACTTTGTCCCATATTCTATATTGAAATGTCTCATCCATAGACACAGATTCATCTAGAGTCCAAAGTATTAGACTTTGTAATGGTCAGTTACATACCTAGTTTGGCTACACCACACACTACTACCCATAATGCAATTAGGTAGGGGGTCTCCACGTGGTGCCATTTAAAGGTCACAATAGGTATCCCTTCGATAGCAACATGTCCATCTCCAGTGTGATTAGGTTTGGATCCCGGCACCTCAGTCTCCAGATGTGAACTCTGGCCTGTTACTGCCTCAGCACTTGTCACTGTCACGCCTGTGACTACACTAGTCAGCAACACTGCCCACAACAGCTGGGAGCATGTAGCTCTCTGGCTTTCCATTCGTCCAAGTAAATTGAGAAATAGATTAAAAGTTAAAGTCCCACTTTATATAGAAAGCCAGTCTGTGTCCCTTTGACCTCTTTGATGCTCTCTCACCCCCTATAGATGTCAGGTGCAGTCTTTGCCCTGGCATCACAAAGACATTCTGGAAGCACTCTGTCTGTATCAAAGCTGGGTACATATATTTAGTCCCTGGCCTTGGGAATGTTGTAATCGTCTGCTTTCACCATCACATCGAATTTCCTCTCTCCTCTGTCTCACCTCCCCTCTTATCTCTCTATTTCTATTCCTCACGCTTATATTTGCCTCTCCCTCTTTCCTTTTCCTCAGTCTATCTCTTGCTTTGTCAGTCTCTCGGTCACTTGTGGTAAAAGGCTTTGTATCTCCCGTACTCCTGGCTGTGTGGCAGGGAGGTGTATAGAATCACAGGCTCAGCCCTTTATAAATATGTTCTCTCTGCAGTGGAGACAGGGGACAGGGTGGTGATGTACAGTAAGGAAGCTCATTAGAGGCCCCTCTGGTTACTCATTGTCTGTGTTTCTTCTTTTTTTGCATTAAATTGCAAAGCTCTCTAACCCCTTACAGATACACAGCAACATCCTGAGTGTTAATTTAACCTTGGGGATGTTGAAATAACTCTCAGGATTATGCTGGGTATGTTTAACCAGTAAAACTCCCTAATCGATAAGTGACCGTCAGGTCGCATGTATACACAAATTGGCCTTAGCAACCTCATGGTGGCGCTAGAAGAGGGGGATGTGAGAAATCAGGGGCGGAGGTTGTGGTTTGCCAGCCAAGGAGTGTGTGTGCAAAGTTTGGCATGGATAGAGGCAACGGTGCCGGAGATAAGAGTAGGGCCAAAAGTGTGTCGTGACATGACGGACAGACTTACTGACAGACAGCCGGTGGAGGTTTTCATAGTAACTTGCGACCTGACGGTCGCAATTACTTAGGCCTACTGATTGAAATGTTTTGATAAATGTCCAGTCAGTTATCTTCATCTTTTACTCAAGTTCTATTAATCTTTCATTGCGACCGTCAGGTCGCAATTTACTATCAACACCTTCACCGGCTGTCTGTCAGTCAGTCAGTCCCTCTGTCTGTCCGTCACGTCACACTTTTGGCCATACTCTTATCTCTGGCACCGTTGACCCTATCCATGCCAAACTTTGCACACAAACCACAACCTCCGCCCCTGATTTCTCACATGCCCCTGTTCTAGCGCCACGCCACCATGAGGCTGCAGGTATACATGCGACAGGACGGTCGCTTATCTCCCGTTTAGGGAGTCTTACTGGTTATTATTTCTTTTTTTTTACAATTCATGTGAGGGCATATGTTTGTGTATGAGTGTGAGTGAGTGACAGGTGTTCGGTGGGTGCATTCTAGTCATAACTTCCAGCATTTTAATGATTCACATGGGCATGACTCAACCTGGGTTCAAACTGCTCATTATCTTGAGGTGACAAAACTTTGTCATCTCATGGAGAAACTTCCACATCCTCAGACCTTGAGCTGTCCCTGTTAATTGTTTTCTTTTTACTTTAACATGTGCTAAAAAATAATACATGCAGAGTTTCACAACATAATATTTCCCTATTTGCAAAATAGACTGACTCATATAACATGATTGGCAGCACTGTCAGCACAATCATAAAATAATACTTTCTAAGAACAATAAATCCTGGGTTGACGCAATGATAGCATATTTACCAAGTACATACTCTAGTATTTGAGAGTTATTGAATCATTAACTTGAAAGGGTGACTTTATCACTAAAATGGGTATGTAGCAAAAGGACTCTATATCTTCTTATAATATCTATTTATTCCCGTAAAGACGGAGGTTGAAAGTTTTGTCTGAATGGATGTTTTCTCTGGCATGTTGCCCATGTTTATGTAAGACAAGGCACAATAGCTCTATTGACAACACAAAGAGTAAGATGCCCATGGTTCTATGATTTGCAAACAGGTGTGTGGTGGCATGTATTTAGTTAGAAATAACGAAATACATCAGAGAGCACGTCCAAATGAATCTCTTGACATCTTCATTCCTGCCTACATTTTTTAACATATTTGGAAATGATCATGTCTCAAACATTTTCAACCTTTTATCCCAAGCTTTGTACAAGGACAATAATTATTTTCTTCACCTTCATGACTGAATATTGACTTTTAATGCCCCCGGAAAAATAGTCATGCAACAATTCACATAATGAGCCTAATAAGCATTTATAATGACATTTTAAAAGGTGGCCAGCCACTAGCCTGGGTAATCAGTCATTACTTGTATGTTTTTGCCAACACCTATAAAGGACAAATCACTCAAAGGTTATTTCTATTTGGAAGTTACATAATGCTACAGTTGGATCAAATGGCATTCACACTTTTGTTATGTTATGGTGTGACCAGTGGAAGGTCAAGCTAAATGATCCATTTCAATGGCATGTCATCTTTATTTTGAGCTAGCTGGGTTTCAAAGATAAAAACACAAAGCTGGATCAAATTGCCTCCAGAATTAGATACTGTATTCCATAATAGCCTAAAAGTACAAGTCAAAAACGAAATGGAATTACGGTAGTGACTTTGAAAACATAATTTAATGCAATATAAATACCACTCTTACAATTTGTGTAATTTTTTATTTTATGGCTGTTTATTGTAAATCCCAAATATTTTTATTTCAGACAGGTCAGTGGAGACAGACAGAAACTTTGCAGTCGCATAATACCTACTGTACAGATACTCTAAATCAAATTAGGCTAAGAATATCTAGGTTGTTGCTTAGCGGACAATTAAAAATGTATTTTAAATACTTTTTTGTGAACAGAAATGACAAACAAACTTCCTTTACATCGCTTTCATGGAGCGTCGTTGCAGACTATATAGCATTCGAAGATTGTCATTGTGGAACAGGTGTCTTACTTGAGACAACACATGTTAGCCGGGGACCTAGTCACCCAAAATGTGAGATGACCTGTGATGTCATGCCGTACTTTTTATTTCTGTTTTATCTATTAGTTTGAAAAAAGGCCCTACTCTTATATGCTTTATGTAGCATGTGAGGGGTCAAACTAGGGGTTCTTCATGATTCTGAATCCATTGCAAGCAACTGTGAGTGAAAGGTGAGAGTCATCACTTTTTTCACTTCTTTTTTGATGAGTCATCACTTTTCACAGTTCTTTGGTGCCATTATTAGCCCAAGGAATGTTTTTCATGCAAAACAAATGCTTGCAATGGATTCAGAATCATGAACCCCTAGTTTTCAATCTTCAATTCTAAATATATGAAAGACAGTATTATAATTTAAAACCATTTAAACCCTATATACTTTGTTGACCGGAGCCCCCCAGGGGTCTACACTATTCTCTCTATCTACAAGCTTATGAAATGTGTCACGTTGATGAAGAGCTGAGCTATGCATGTTGCATTGACCGAAACTGGTGAAAAGAGACATTCCCAGCGTTCAGGATGAATAAACCAACCCCCATTTATTGTCTATTGTCCTCCAATTAAAATCAAGCCGAATGAATGGACTGAGAAAGCTTAAGCTGGAAGAAAGCAAACATTGTAAATCTATGAGGAGGAGTTAAGAGGCTGCACCTTCCTCATTATGAAGAAAATGCACTATTGTCCGCACCTCTGTCCACTCTAATGACAGAACATACTGAGTCTAAAGTCATAAAGTCTGTCTGTATAGGATTGGGGTTGGTCTTATTTGGGTTTGTTTAACTGATCCAGTGTAACAAATCCAGTTAAATATATTTATTTGTATATACTGTACTGTACAGTAATATCTAAACCTTATAAAAAAAATTGAGCGCTGCTCCTGGAAGGAGCTAAGCTCCAACATCTGGCTTTGTCCAGTTCCCTAAAAGTCACTGTTTCCCCGAAAAATGTCCAGGCCCCCAAAAATGAAGCGTGGCCTACATCTGGCCGAGATATGGCCTACCTACATCTTGGTTCAAACGACTTTTTGTACACCCAGGGTCCCGTTGGCCAAGCTTCGCAGGATGCGCTGTGATTGGCCAGCGGGACGCTTGATGAAATGAACTCATAAATAGCACAGCTCACTTCACACTAGTTGTGATTTTTATCATACTTGAAGCTAGTCCACACTCAACTAAATGCCCATTGGTCTGTCTTTTTCGAGACCGTGCCCTTAAAGATGTATAGATATTATTATTGTTTAGTTATGTAAATCTGGTGTCCGGTGAAAGATGGTGTCAAGGGCTCACACTTCCAAGCATTGGTCATTTTAGAGCAGTCGTTCTCAAAGTGGGGTCTGGGGTTTATACTTCGGCTATTATTTCATCGTGACATTGTCTGTCATTTTCATTGACCTCTTTCTTTGATTTTATTATCAGAGATCTCTTTCTAAACATTTTCACCTATATGTCCTACCCACGCACCTGTCACCAAACGTTGAGGTGTGCATCGAAAAATATTTTGGCTATTAAAAATTCTATAAGCTCATTGTAAGCTTGTATCTGCCATTTGTGAAAGTGTTGAATTGAATTTGGGTCCCCAACAAAAGATCTTTTCAGGTGGGAGTCCACGGCCAAATACATATTAATCTGGGGGTCCTTGTCATGAAAACCAGCTCAGTGACCTTGTGGTCAAAGTGTCAGCCCTGAGACTGGGAGGTCAGGGTTCGGTCCCCTGCAGGGTCATAACAAACACAGGGGAAAATGGGACCTAGTGCCTCCCTGCTTGGCACTCAGCATTAAGGGTTGGATTGGGGTTAAGTCTCTGCGACATACTAGCGTCATATCCAGGTGGTGTACTTGTACATCAAGCTGCCTCATGCTACAGAAACAGGAGATTTGCTGCAGCCCCATGGGCCTCAGGGCTCAGCAAGGCTACTTAGGCCTACATGAAAAAGTTTAAGAATCACTGTTTTAGAGTACCTTAACAAACATACTATAGGCATAGACAGGTAGGATCAATCTGTTGATGAAGACAGAGACCCGTTGATAACATTTGCATTCTGCACAGCCTTTGCTATTCTGCACATTATTGATGCATTACATGACCTTTGAACTTTATATTGCTCTATCTATAGAACTGTGTGTGGAGTCTACTCTTGATTTGATGTTGTTTCTTGTAGTCGTTATGACTGTGATTATCATGTATCTGCACAGTAAAAATACTTAGTGATCATTATAGTAATGTAACAGTCTGTAACTGAGAGCGTACTTATACATAATATGGGTCTATTAAGTGACACTGACTGTACTATGACGAAGTAGGGCACTACTTTACAAAGAAATTAAACATAAAAGGTTAATCTAGAGATACAAGGTTTCTGATTTGTGTTGATTCAGACCAATGTGAAAGCTAACATCTACCAGCCATCTGCCCTTACATGAGCATGCTGCACACTTTGAAAAGCCATGTTTTCTTTTTCTCAGCTGAGTGCTGCCCACAGAGGAGCACGGAGGGGGGAGTAATTAAGGGGTACTGTAAGTGTCTTGGTCTTTTTGACACATTGCTGAGAGCTGGAATCGTACCTGGGACCTCCGGGACTGGGTGAGTCCCTAGGCGGGCTCACTAACCATTCAGATGGACACCACTATTTTGTAAAGTGCAGAGACTGTTGTTGAGTGTATCTCATTTCAGTGCCTGTTCATACCCATGGTGAAAGGCTAATAAACACATACTTACACATACGGTACAGTGGTAAAAATCATGTGAATCTTGGGGTGCCTGCTGGCCTACTGGTCCAGTCGCATACCACTTACCGGTAGGTATTGCCACATAGGTATGGATGCCTGACAGCCTTTGCCGCATGTCACTCCCCATCTCTCCCCCCATTTAGGCAAAAGCCCAAAAACGAATCTTTTTTTAAAAAAACATGTGAATCTTGGGATCCTATACTCATGGAAATGGTATGGCGTATAGTGGATTTCATGAGGATAGCCTGTGATGTCATCATATGAGGAACCTTTTGTTGGGCCCGGACACACACAGAATCATTATCTTGTGCCTTTACAGTAGATCAACGGTTGAGACAGACAGTCTGTTCAGATTAAATATCAATCATAACAATCTATGCCTATACACAACTTAGAATTGGCTGGTGGGTGATGCTCTCCAAACCCCCTTACACCACAAAGAATGCATGTTTTTAGTCTGGATGGAGAAAGGAGGTATTATACTGTAAAGCAAAAAAGATAATGCACACCCAAAATAAGCAGGTACGGACCCGTAGGGCTGAACAGTCAGTGAAAATAATAGAAAAATAATAGATCCATCACAGCACTGCTATACACCTGCATATGAAAATATTTAATGAGGCTTGGAACAACCTTCCTCGGTACATGAAGGTCGTTCTGAGGAAGGTCGTTCTGACCAGAATGACAGCCTCATTATACATTTGTATCTGTGTATTGCAGTGTTGTGGTCAACCTTTTCTTTTTACTTAGCATAGAAATGTTACCCCATGCTCATATCCTAGGCTCTTCCCATAGCATGACAAGTGTCAATTATTGTCTGTAATGATATTCATTGGCCTTCATCTATCACAGGTACACAACACAGAATAGCATTTCCAACCCAAAGAGCTATGATAAGAAAATAACCCCTGGAGTACAAGGCATGGCATTAACACTGCCAGGGTTAGGTTAAAATAATGATCATCTATTTGCCTTCATCATTGAAACCCACAAACGAAACCATAAAGTACCTCCAAAAACCAGGGCTTTATTTGTATAACACAGGATAAAGTAGCCTACTGTAAGAAGTTTAAAGGAACTCACTGAGTTTGCACATCCAACTAACCAGTATCCAGAGGGCCACCAAGTATGGGGTCGTGACGTGGTGCCACTTCCAGCTGACAATTGGCAGGGTGGTGATGGGTGCTGCCCCATGTCCATGGGAGTCGTCGTGGCCTGACCCACTACCTTGATCAGTTTCGTGTCCGGTTCCGTGTGCTGTCGAGTTGGTTTCATGGCTTGTGCCAGAGTCTGTCCCATGTCCGGTGCCTGTGCTGGCCCCATGGTCAGTGGCTGTTTCAGTGTGAGTTCCTGTGCTGGTCTCCGTGGCATGTCCGCCTTCAGTCCCAGTCTTACTGGGCAGGCTGAGCAGGCCGCTGACCATCAGTGACATGAACAGGAAAAGAGAAAATCGCCATTTAGATGCCATGATTACCATAAGATGCTTCTCAACCTCTCGGTTTTCAGTTAAGAGGGCTCCTGAATCAAATGACTTAGATCAGTGTCAGGCTGAATGTGTCTCTCATTCCTGACCACTGTCCCAGCTTCCTCTCTCAGGTCAGTCTCATTGTCCTCTCAGGCATCCTATATACTGTACATCTATCTTTGCCAGGTCTGATCATCTGCCCTGCTATATGGACTCTCTCTACCAGGGATTACACCTTTTAGAACAGGTGAGGCTCAACCCATGGTGATGCAAGACTGTCTCCTCCCACTACATTGTACCAGCCCAGCTAGTTTCAGTGGAAGTGGAAGATTTTGGTACTTCAGTCTAATTCCAGCATCCTTGTGTTTACATTTCCTGGTAACACATTTTGTGGAAGTCATAAAGGAGTAGCTCACCCCAGAATTACTTCTTATCTATTGATTACTCGTGCCATAGAGACTTGAGTTCAATAATAGATATATATAATTTTTTTTGTATTTGTTGCATTCCTAAGACAAAAATTTGATTATAGTAAATGTACTCCCATTAATTCCGGATGGAATGCATTCTGGTCCCCATCCAGAATCAATGGGGGTAAATCTATACTATAATTTTGCGAATGTCTGTCTGAGTGAGTGTCTGTCTGTCTGAGTGTCTGTCACAGCGTTTCTCCTCAGTGGCTGGAGCAATTGATCTGAAATCGCATCACCATTAGCATATGAACACTGGCTGGCCCTCTTTCAGATGTTGTCATGTAGATCGGTACACAGTATCTCTGTAGCCTTTAAACGAAACGGGTATTTCTTACATTGATGCTCCTACATATTATCATGCAAGCACCAGAAAATAGAAAATAGAAAATAAGTCATTTTGGGGGTGAACTAATCTTTTAAGTTAATTTGGTGGCTAAAAGTTCTGTCTGTCACTCAGAAAGCATGCCATTCACCTTAAATCACAATCCCTTATTCAGTACTGCATGTAATATTTGGTATGAGTTCTTGTGCATAAGCATGCGTAAGAGGAGGGAAGGGTTTGACTCATTTGTCTCCCTTACTGTAAATACACACCAGCAGCCTTGTGTTGAGCCTTCATTGCCTCTATATACCGGTACGTACAGTACATATCTGTTTAGGTGACAGAGACGTGTTAATGAACCTTAGTTAGAACATAGTGTTTCTTTTTAATGACTAGTTAATCAAGCTTTCCTTTCCATTTTAGCATAAGCTTCAAGCTGCAGTTCTATGCAGAGTTTTGTGTATTTTTCATTATCAGATGATGGAGGAAAGGGATCAAGGAATTATTTGATCAGGATCAAGTATTTTTAGAATTTCCAAATAACAAACACACCTATAGATAAAGACTACATTTTTCGTTTAGTTTACATTGCAAGGCTTTTATAATCACCATTACTCTTCCAATCATAGCCAACAATAATTGCTTTGCCTATGCGTTTTTACTTGTCAACTAATGGTTGTCTTTGAGGTGATTTACTGTGTTTTTGTCATCAACACAAGCACATACGGTAACTTAAACTCAGCTACAGTATGGACTGAACCCTGCCACTGTTATTCACCAACAGGGATATATAATATAATAACATTGAAACCAATGTAATGGTGTTTTACGCTGGCCTGAACGTCTCCTTCAAGTCACCTGTATTGATGTGTAAAGAGCTGGTAAACTGGTTCTATCGATTGCTGTCCTGGTAGGTGAAGATTGCTGGGGGCAAGGACAGTGGTCAGGTAGAGTCTGTGACCTACTGTTTTAGGTTGGGTTTCAAGTAGAAAGAATGTTGTTACGAACCACTCCAGACTAGCACCAATGGAATTGAAAACCCATATGCTGGCCTTTAAGAAAGGTGATCATCACCTCACTTGTCAATTGTAATAAATATATGTACAGTAGAACTTTTCTTCTTACAACCAAATATGGAACTAAGTTAGACTGGGATGAGGTGAATGCAATTAAACTACCTGAAAACTACATTTGAATTATTAAATAGTTAAGTGATTTAAAATACATAGATGTAATTCCAAGTACTATCATGATATATGTAACCTGCTGTACCCACATACATATATATATATATACCGGTGTATATATATATAAATATATATATATATATATATATATATATATATATATATATATATATATATATATATATATATATATAAAATGCATAGTCAAAATGTACACCATCATAATATCATGTGTGGCAAGCCAATTTGATTGATATTGCTTTCCAAGTAACCGTGTGACAATTACAATGTTATAAATGACTTTAATTATATGGAGTGATTGACATACTGACTGTGCTGATTCTGCTGAATCATATGCAGGAAGAACTTTACAGAAAGTCTCCCCTTGAATTGAACACGTCTACCGGTATCTGAACAGACTCAAAACAGTTTCCTCATTCCTATACGCTTACAAAAACTGATGTCTTTCCCATCTACTATATAAAAATGGTAGTTTTTGTAGGTGTGTGCATGTTTGTGCAGATACTGTAGATATGTATTGTGTGGGCGTGTGTGCATGTGGCATTGATTGGTTTGTGGTTTGACTGACATTTGTTGATATGGCTTTTTATTCATGGCTGTACATACAAGAAGTCAACAGAATCACAATGTGTTTTTCTTTCTCTTTTTCTTTGCCACATTCATTTGAAACTGAGAGCAGTTTCTGTTGTAACAAAATAAATACAAAATCTTTCCGGCTAGGCCACTACTGAGTGGCCAGGCTGACTGGCTGATCAAGTTACACCATTGGTTTGTTGGTTGGCCTAACAACAAACTAGAGAATTAAAGCGCAATTATCCCTCCAAGCTATGGGATGCTATTTGGCCTGATATCAAACAGCCCTTAGCCCTATCCTAAGCAACCCTTTGTTATCATTTGCAGGTGCAGGTGCTATAGTGCGATTATTTAATCGTATTTGCCCCTAAAAAAATATGTGAACCAGAAAAGAATATCTACGAGCACTGTATTGCATGTTAAGTTTACAACTTACCATAATCTTTTCAATCCAAAGCTAAAGAGAATGTGCCTATTTTACTTGCATTTGCCTTAAGAAAGGAGTGTGCGGGTAAAGATTACAACCTCAAAAAATCTTTTCAAGCTACAGTAAAAGAAAATCATTCCAAAACAATTATTGTCATCGGCTTGGATAACTGTAGCCTAATTATGTAGGCCTATTGCCTCTGTAGAGTATGGACAGAAAGAGACAGAGGGAGAGAAATAATATCACATTTGATAAGATGACAGCCATCCTTTCAATCGTGTTAGTTCCTGACTTCCTGTAACACGTTTTGGACCCATATATAAGTTTGGATGAGCTCCCCATCAAAGTGAAAAGCCCATGCACAGTCCAGTGATATACTAGGTGTTGACCTAGTCTCATTTTATCTCAATTTAATTTCATTTAACCATGGAGGTTTTAAATGTTCTTCTTAAGTTTAATTATTTTTTTCTTATTTAAAATAATGGCCTGTATTATGCATTTTCTTCTAGAATGAATTCCCTGTAGTAGGCCATTACATTTTGTACAACAAATCAAAGTGATTGTTTTGGTGATGCTTAATCTTTTCCATGAACATGATACTGTATAGTGAGGCGTGTGTTATGGCAAAACAGATGGGAAATGAGAGAACAGGAATTTACAGTCAGACGGGTGCTGCACGCAATTGGCACAACGAATACAAACAGTAACCTTGTGTAGTAGCCGTTGGAGAAATGTCACCTTATTCCCGCATCCATCTGACACACAACTTGTTTATGGTGTCACAATGCGGAGGAAAGGAGATTGAGTATAACAGCTGATTTGCGTGTAAACGCTTTAAGTTTCCAGTGTATGTGAAGTGGCAGTGATGTTATGTATCAACATAAACACTGCTGAGGTGACCTTTTAAAGTGTATAGATTTTGTGTTAGTGTATAACTACTAGTAAGACGCCTCAGGGCGACAAGCGACCTCGCCCTAAAGGGAGTGATGTGGACATCAGGGCTGTGGACATCAGGGTTGTGGACATCAGTGATCTCCATATATCAGAACTTTAATATAACATTTCTACCTGTCTCTGAAAAAACAATAATGAAGCCATGTTTTCTATGGTATTTTATTTCATAAAGAACAAAAATTCAGACACAATCAGTTTTTATATTTTAAATTATTGCCATAAATATCATACAGTATACCTTATCTTTAGAAAATAGCCCATACAATCTCACAATGTGTACAATGTGACGAGTTGTGATCAGCTATTTTCACATTTATTTTGAATATTTCAACAAAAACTAAAAAGACATAAAGAAAGAAAAATGGGCTTAGTTTCCTCAACTGAAAACATTTGTGGCAAATGAATACATCAAGGCCACAGTAATAGATGAACAAACGGAACCAAATCTCCTGTGGACCCTTAGATGATCATTTCTACAGGGAAGTGCTGGGCAAAGAAATACAGTAAGAACCAGGGCTACTGGTTACTAAAGTGCTGTGTCAGCGATAGACAGTGTCAATTGAAACCCCCCATTAGTCATCTTGCAAATGTAGTACCCATACCTGTTAGTCTCACCAGTGAAACATTTACAGTACAACCAAGTACAAGCTTCCTGCCAAGTTATCTGCTTACCGGTACCTGTCTTGCTGGAGTTATTGTGCAATAAGACTGTATGGTCAGTCACCGGAAGTAACATTCCGTGCTAAATAACTAGAAATATGTTCCTACGAAACAGTGTGGGCTGGCATGGAACACCATGTATGGGCACAAAGATCTACCCAACGGGCACTCCAACATACTGTATATGGGCATAAAGATCTGCCCAACCTGCCCCAGCCTGTTGGGAACCACACTATTAACTAGAAGCAGTGCTCTTCCGAGCACAGGTCTCCACCAGGCCACACAAATCGGCCTGTTATAGCGCCACCATGAGGCTGATTTAAAAAATGTGGGGCAGAGGTTCTGAATTAGCATCCAGGGAGTGTGTGTGCTCAGTTTGGCAGCGATCGGGCCAACGGCGCCGGAGATTAGCTGGTAACAACCAGGCCACACAAATCGGCCTGTTATAGCGCCACCATGAGGCTGATTTGAAAAATGTGGGGCAGAGGTTCTAGATTGGCATCCAGGGAGTGTGTGTGCTCAGTTTGGCAGCGATCGGGCCAACGGTGACTGAGATTAGCTGCTCACAAACTGCGAGGACGCACGGACGCACGCACGCACGCACGGACGGACGGACGGACGGACGGACGGACGGACGGACGGACGGAGGGGAAAACATACTCTCCCTCAGCCTTCGGCTGGTGGAGACAATAATAAATATAGCTGCTAGCAGCAATATGGGGGGCAAGGAATGCAATAGGAAATAATATGCAATATATAGATTGAATTTGAGAGAAAGTAGCCCATTTACAGACACAGAGACACACAGACATGCACACACACACACACACACACACACACACACACACACACACACACACACACGCATCCACGCACGCACGCACACTTAAAGTGAACAAAGATTTCTATGTTGTTGGCCCAGAAATCTAGCGCAGCGTAGTTCATTTGGACACGGAAGTTAGAGTCCTAGATATACCCAGACCCCCCCCCCCCCCTCTTTCATTCGCTAACAGTTAATTAATTCATACGCCCTTGTTCATTCTTACTTCATTCTCATTCGCTACAAGCTACTTCACACACGCCCTCATTGCTCAGTGTAGTCCTTATAAGCAAGCCTCTGCTCACTGCTGCTCATTCTACATGTTCAGCTGTCAAAGCAGGTTGTGTGATTTGTGTTGGAAAACCCTCCACCTCCCTGGCCTCCTCACTGTGGCATTTAGCTTCAAGTTGTAATGGAATGTATTGTGATAGGATAACATGTGGATTGTACTATGGTTATTCCATGATTGTGGTATGATGAAATGTTGATTGTACTATAGTTATACTATGTTGTGGTAATTTATGATGTAATTGGAAGTTCATGTTTTATGTACATCTGTAACTTATGCTCTGCTCTGGGGGGTCTGAGATAGCAGATTCTGTGTTATGTTATGGTTACACAGATAAATCTGTATATATCATCAGAGCAGAGCCCATCTGCCAAACTCAATGCCATATCATTGCATAAATGGTTATGTTATTTCTTATAATGTCAAATGGTTAACTCTAAGCTGAAGTGTCTAAATGAACTGTAGTCGGCAACTCGGGCAGTGGCCCAGCTGATTGACTGAGCTATTGCCCCATCTAGCTGTACTGCTTAAAGACGGAGGCGATAAAAAAACCTTTTGCACCTTTTACCAAGCTTCCAGAGGCTGACTGTGAACAACAGTGTGAATTAACATAGTAATGACAAAAATGTCTGGATGCATATCAATGGTCCATTGATATAAATCCTGTGGCTTCTGCGGGAAGCAAAGCTTTTTTGATTATAGTCTCTGTCGGGTGGAAACCTCATATATGTCTAAAACTAACTCAAATTTGCCGCTTCGCATCACGTTTTGAGACTGCAGATCTGGCACTTTTGCTAGTAGGGCGTTAATTTACAAAAGAATACAAACATTTTGAATATGACAGAAACTATATCATTATTATCACTTTTTCACTGGCATCTACAGTAACAGTTAACAAAGCTTTCTGTGTGGTTTGGTTCAAAAGTGAGCTGGGAATCCTTATTGATCCACAGACAACAGACTGATGCTTATACTGTAGAGCCCAATGCTTCTTCACACTCTGAAGAACAGAATAGGCTCCTCTGTGAAGTATCACGGTGTATGCCTTCTACAGAGAGTCACAGTTGACATCTCCACTGATGACATAATCGACAGGTATTTTTCTAACTATCCACAGCAGACCTCTGAGACCCAGAGTGAGTAAACGGAAGAGGTACCGTCCTATAATGAACATTAGTGAGGTTGGAAATTGTTGACATGTTCCTTTAAAAACAAGACTTCTAAAAGCCCTGCTACTGTAGCAGACCCTAGAGGCCGTGCTGCTCCTTGCATCAAACTGATGTTGATTAAAGTATATCTAAGTACATTTACTAAAAGTACATTTTTTGAATATCTGTACTTTACTTGAGAATTTGTATTTTTGGATAGAGCATTTTTGTGACTTGAATGCGAATGGAGATATAGCAATATGTGCACCAGACCAGAGAATGGAACACCATTCTAAACCAGGAATCTTCTCAGCCCCAGAACCCCTTAGCTGCAATAGAGGTAGATGAAGCATAGACCCCCACTACAGATATTGTTGTGTAGGCCTATAAAATGGTGTTGCAGATTAAACTTTTTCATAGATTTCATGTATAGCTTCATTGACTATCAATAAATGTTTGTGATGTTTTATTTTATTGTATTATTAATTCAGACAATGAACCACTTAATAAACCCTCTTGACCTTTGGCTGTGTAAACAACTCTGCCGAAAATTGTCAATCTAGATTTTCAATCTATAGGCCTAAGATCTATAAACTTGTAGATCTGCTATTTTTTGGCTAAAATCTCCTCAGAATAGGGATCCTATAGGGTTTAAGGTTTAATGTAAAACTATTTCCAGCAGTATATCACACAAATTGATTCAAATATGTAGTGGCCTACTGGGCAATACAGAGACTTCTTTGTACTGCTGGCAGTGCAGAGAATGGTTCAATTAACTTAAAATGTGTGTGTGTGTGTGTGTGTGTGTGTGTGTGTGTGTGTGTGTGTGTGTGTGTGTGTGTGTGTGTGTGTGTGTGTGTGTGTGTGTGTGTGTGTGTGTGTGTGTGTCTGTCAGGCTGTCTGTCTCTCTCACAGCCATGCACAGCCACAGGCACCATTTTTAGCAACTCAGCTTACATTTTCTAGATGAAGTTAGCCCATAGAGTTAGCCCCCTCCCCTCCCCTCCCGCCTCTCTCTCTCTCTCTCTCTCTCTCTTTCTCACGCACAGGGTGCGTGCGGATGCCATGTTTTCAACTTCAAGCCATGCATTTTCCTCCATGATGCAACCTCTATACATTGATCTGTGATGATGATCATGAATGATCAATCAATTATACTCACATTTCTATCTCGGTCTCCCCGAGTCCCCGGCCACCCCCTCGCAGCTTGCACACTGCTGTGCTGTCCATTGCATTGGTGTGGAAGGGAGTTCACTTCACGGGCAATATATTTTGACTAGAGGGAAGATTACATTGAGCCAGCCAGAGATTACATTGAAGTGAGTGGGCTGTCGGGCTTGTAAAACATAGCGATCGCGTGCAAAGGCTGCTGCAGTGCTGCCAGTGTCTACTACTACTACTCGCCTACCTGTTGATAGTTTTTGCCCAAGCCTAGAGCGCAGCCCAGTGCTGTGCTGTAGGCTCACATGACATGCATACCCAGGATCCTGTGGGCTACGGAAACGAAACTGTCAGCAGCAGCAGAGGAGGATGCGATGGTAGGCGATGGTAAGTAAGTCCAAATTACTAAGTTATATACAATGCTAATACATATTCAGTGCTTCTGGCGATTCTTCTGTATTCATTGCTGAGTAGACCAGAGCAGTAAAAGACACCATCATCGCGGCGGAATGCCACTGCTCTCTTGTGTTCGTTCGTGTGTGAACTTGTTCTGCGAACGAAAGCAGTAGATTGAGTAGAACACTCTCATTTTAATTCAACACAATTTACTATGAAGGCACCGATATGCTGCCAAGAAAGTGTTGCCACACATTATATAGCCTACTAGCATTACTGTCTGTAACACTACGAGGATATGAAAGCTGATATCACAGCAGCGAGCGAGTCGGGTTGTCGCTGTAACGTCATCGTGTATCAGCTGTTTGGGTCGATTGGGGTTGTTAAAGCCAAGGGGTTGTAGCTTACAGATGATGATCTGATGTCTGTTGTTACATAACTGAAAACAGACGAGGCTCACAGCAAAATATGAGAGAGGAGAGCGAGAGCGTGGAGCGTGACTTCCGTGGATAAGGTAAAACCTTTTATAACTACCGGTAAGTTAACTATGGGTAAAACAAATGTCGCCTGTCTGTTGTTACGCAAGTGTAATATTGTCATAATCTTTTTACAGTTGTCCTTAAACTAAAGTCTTCATCTATCCGCCTGTCTTTCAGGTTATATGAGAATGAGATACATAAAGTGGTTCCTGTGTAAGCTGTAAAGCTTACTAGGATCTCCTTTTAGTTGACCGTGTACCAGTGAATTGTGCTTTAATGAAACTGTACTTTTTCCTATTGCGAACTTCTAATACATTCTTCAATCAATCAATCTCAGTGACATATTTTAATGGGAAACATCCAATCTTTTGGTCGTGTATTTTTGGAGCGGTGAAAGCGCTCCCAATGAACAGGTATATCCGTGGGTATGTGGCTGGCTGGCTGGCTGGCTGGCTGGCTGGCCCTGTCCGTAGCCTGGGCAATACCTTGAGTGGCCACACACAACACACTAGTTAAAGGAGGGGCGCTGTTTTGTGCAGGCCAGGCACACTCACCACTCACTCACAGGCACAGTTTACACTCACTCACTCACTCACTCACATAGGGTACAGCTGCTCAAATTCACCGCTCCACTTCGAACCGAGGTTTGATTTTTTACATTAGATAATTTTTGGTTAGTAGTTTTTACATTTGAAAGTTGGGAAACACTGCATTGTAAAAACTACTAACCAAAAGATCTTTTGGTTAGTTAGGATATAGCCAGGCCTATTGTAGAGGACTACTGGACACAGTTTGCTGTATGTTACTACAGTAGGCTACTCTTCATCTCTAAATGACATGCAACACAGGTCGGCGCGCCCAGGCCGGTTTTGTTGACACTTGATGACATCTGACTGCATCAGTCAGCAGTGTGACTACTTGATTTGAAATGCAGCCCTACGCCAGCAGCGGATGAATGCCTACATGTTGACATAGCAGAGATTATCAGCCTCCTTTGAATAGCATAGCTGTTGTAGTAGTTGTACATACTTTTATATATAGGCCTATATATTAACAAATTGCTCTGCATTGTTCAATAAGTTAGCTGAAAGTCATGTACATCATGGGTACGTCTTGGGAATGCTCTGCAATTTGGCAGAGAGGCAGTTGATACGTAGATTACTGAGTTCACTTTATGAATAAGAACTGTGTTATAGCATTGCCTCATTGTACACAACACACGTCTTTGTTTTTATTGATGCTCCTTAGGGTGTATGCTTCCTGACTATCCAGATAGGAAACTTCAACCTTTGAACAGAACTAACAGATAAGAAGAAATATATCTCAGAAAAATAAGGCTAGTAGCAGGTGATGTCATGGGGGGCCTGTTTGATTGTGCTGATAGTACATTGCATTTTGTGAAGCAACGTTCGTTTAGAGCATTACATAATATTGAGGTGATGAGACAGCATGTGTAAAGGAGTTGATGGATGGAATATGTATCTCTGTCTCATTCTCTCCCAGTTCCTCAGCTATGGATTTCAGGGCTGTGTTCGACACCTTGGACACAGTGTGTGACGAAAACATCGCTGCCCTTTGTGGGCCTGATGACTCGCTGTACAGCAACGTTTCCAAGAGGTTGGTGGCTTCTATGAAACAGATCCAGGAGCATGGCCGAGCCCTGGAACCAGTGGTCGCTGGGTTCACGACAGTCTACCACCACTATGACTTTGATGCACAAACACCAGGGAATGGCTACCGCACTTTGGTCAAGGTATGAACTATATACACTTTTTAATCGGCATTTGAGCCACGGAGGACCATTTGATGAGGTTTATCATCTCAGGCCCAAGACTTAGAATATTTTGTCATCGTTGAATAAGAGTTTGTCCACGATTCCATGCTGTATTGATGTGGTACCATAGGAGAGATACAGTCGCAGGCAAATCTTGATCAAAATAACAATTCTTCTACATTCTCTAATTGTGTAGACTTAAATTAAAACAATAAGTTAACTTAGCTGGGGACCACCTGGAACCCCCTCAAGGACCACTGGTTGTGAACCACTGCACTAGATACAATGTTCTCTCTCCGTCTCTGTCTGTCTGTCTGTCTGTCTGTCTGTCTGTCTGTCTGTCTGTCTGTCTGTCTGTCTGTCTCTCTCTCTCTGCTTGGTGTTTGAGATACAGTATGTTCTTTTAAACTTTGAATATTTTACCTATCTATCTGTCTATCTGTCTGTCTGTCTGTCTGTCTGTCTGTCTGTCTGTCTGTCTGTCTCTCTCTCTCGTCAACAGGTGTTGCTGTCTTGCCTCATGCACATCATCCACAAAGGCCGCTACATCACTTCCAACTGTCACGGCCCCTTCTTCAGGGCGGAGCACAACGCAGCCGAGATGGAAGCCTACTGCAATGCTCTGTGCCAGCTGCGGGCTCTCCTCTACCTCGCCCAGCACTTGCTCAATGACAATGAACGTGGCCAGCTGTACACCCTGCAAGATGGAGCACTGAGCCAACGCTTTGTACAGGAGTACACCTCAATGCACAAGGCCTGTTTCTATGGCCGCTGTTTGGGCTTTCAGGTGAGATATCACTAGATAATGTAATTTATTATGGAAACTCCCTAAGTGCACTTGCTGAGTGATCATGGTGGATGAGCCCTTGACATTTGAGGTACCCCATGAATCATGATTTAGCCTCTAGTGCCACCCTCAGGCCAAAATCCTAAATTTGCACTACTAGCCCTTACCCATTCAAAGATATGAGCTCCGAAATGATGTGCAGTGTGTGGGTTATGGGATGTGCACTGTGCACACAGTATATGAGGGAGTTAAAGTAACTTTAACTGGTGCTTGCATGATAATATGTAGGAGCATCAATGTAAGAAACCCGTTTCGTTTAATGGCTACAGAGATACTGTCGTCCCCCCCCCCCCCCCCAGCCCGCCCGCCCACCCGCCTGCACACACACCCGCCTGCCTGCACACACACACACACACACACACACACACACACACACACACACACAGAGCTGGTTAAACATTTTGCCTCATGCTAGATGCAGAATAGATGTGCCTCATGCTAGATGCAGAATAGATAGTAGATACACCATAAAAATGCTAATATACAGCATATGATTTGTGAAAGTGACAAACGGGCTTCACAGTTATGTCAGGTGTGTTCATATGCTAATGGTGATGCGATTTCAGATCAATTGCTCCAGCCACTGAGGAGAAACGCTGTTTCATACAGACACTCACTCAGACAGACATTCGCAAAATTATAGTATAGATATCTCAATCTAAATAACAGGCAGATTGTGGGATGTACCCAATTGATTTTGGTGACCCCATGGCCTTTCCTTTAGTAGGGCCTCCTTCAGTGAATATATATAGACACATTTCTCAGAGCGGCAACCATAATTGCGGTGTGCCGCACCTACATGTGTGTGCGGCTGGATTTTAAAACCATAAACTAAATGTATATCTTTTCATTTCTCTTGGCAGTTCACCCCCACTCTACGTCCATTTCTCCAGACTGTCGTCATAAGCATGGTCTCGTATGGAGAGTCTTATGGAAAACAGAAATCTGGGCTAGGTACAGTAAGTCATTCCAGTCAGTAGAGACATCATGTTTTTGTGTCCATGAGACCAAAATCAAAACCGAAGTTCCTCTCGATGGATATCAAAGTATAGGTCATGATGAATTCCCTACTTCTGTGTTCAAACCCACATAGCTTGCTGGGAGAATCTATGGCCCTTGGGATGGTATCAGCTGACCGAAGGGTTAGAATGGCCCTTATTCCTATATATACCATAACCAACATATCTTTACATCAAACAAATGCATCATGGAGACAATATATAGATATCCAGGGATGTGCTGTGATTTCTTTTGCTAGTGGGGCCTATTTATTAGCACACATTTGATATTATGGTCACACTACAATAATATCATCAATATTGGCCAAAGATATCATAATATTTGAGATGTCCCTTGCCCTACCCTCTACTGATTGATTACTTTTTGCATAAGAATTGGTTAATGAATAGAAATGGTCCATTACGTCTGTATGATACTTTAAATGCTAAATGTAATTCTATAAATCTGTTCTATGCTTCTGTCATACCTCTTAGATGTTCTGCTCTTTCAAAAGCGTCTGGAATACATAATTGAGTTTTCTTTTCTGCTGTGCTTTATTTAGCTGCTCTGCTGTCAAAGTGTGTTATGATGTGTTTTGTTCTGCTTTGTTCAAGGCATGGCAGCTCTCTCACTCCTCTCATCGGGGAAGTATGTCCTTGACCCAGAGCAGAGGGGCTTAGAGTTTGAGCGCATTACCCAGAATCTGGACATGCAGTTCTGGAAGACCTTCTGGAACCTCACAGAATCTGGGCTAATATCGGTAGGCAAGGCTAAGAGACATAGATAGTACCCCAACATTTGTTGAAACTGAGAATAAAAGTCTGTTATGGAATTTTGGTTAGAGCTTTGTGGCGTGTATGACGTAAAAGAAAAATGTCTGCCATTTTTAATATCATATTTTCCTTTCTGACAACACCAACCAAGAAGTAAAGATTCACGGTGGTTCAGATTCAGAATACACTATATATTTTCTTTTTTTAATGATCACTACCCCACCGTCTTCCCACAGGGCTTCAACAGAATAGCATCTAACACGGTGCAGGTGAACTTGACGATCTCTGTGCCTCCTGTGCCTCTACGTCTCCCCCTGGCCTTAGACCCCAGTCTGTCCACCAATATATCTCCTCCTGTCGCCCACTCTGGCCCTGGGCCAGTCCACATGCGCCTGATCTCCTTCGACCTCAGGGAGGGACAGGTGAGCACCCATATGTTAACAGGTTACTGTATGTGCAGGGATGTGATCAGGAACATGAAAACAAGGTAGAGCAACAATTAGGGCAGGGTTCTTCAACAGGGGGTCCGGGACCCCTAGGGGGTCCCCAGAGTTACTACAGGGGGTCCTCCAAATCTTTGAGTGATAGAAACCTTTTTTTCTCCTTTTTTATATTAACCACTTGAACGCTAGCGTCCATATTCGGAGAACTTTAGCCAAAAATAGCAGATCTACAAGCTCACAACACCCGCTGTGAGCTTGTAGGTCGGCGACTTTCGGGCAAAAGGTTTGGTGTAGAGGGGAAAAGGAGCAAACTAAGTACAGAGTGAAAGGTCAGGTTTATTAAGTATTGACAGTTCAAGTGGTTAAATATCTGAAAACACAAATTGACATGAATCCAAAATACACTGATTGTGCTGTCAAACAATGAAACTATATGGAATCTATGAACAGGTTGTGGGGGTCTCTGCTTCATCTCTCTCTCAACTAAGGGGTCCTTGGCCTGAAAACGTTGAAGTTGAATACAGTACAAGATCCCTGATACAAATAAACCATCTCTAAATTGTGGAGCAATGTTGTTATGGAAACAAAATGCAAATAGTGATCACCTTTTCTTCATAACTGGCAGACAGTGTGAAGACTGTGAACACACCCTTAAGTGGCCAGGAAATCTGTGATTTGTTTTTAGTACTATTTATCTATTTATTTATTTTTACTGTGATAGAACTCCAGAAAACATCTTGAATCATTAAATGCTATGACCAGCGCCAGATGTTTACACATTCAATCTTTCTCTTTTTTTTTTTTTTTTATTACTTCAGTTAAATATTTCTTTACTTGTAGGACAGCGAGGAGCTATTGGTACTCTCTCGCACTGAGCCTCCACCCATCTCCATATCCATGGTCCACAGACCCCAGAGACTGCCTCCGTCTCCCTGGCTGCTCGTTCACTTCCATGGAGGGGGATTTGTGGCCCAGACCTCAAAATCCCATGAGGTCTGCTATGCATTCATCTCATTAAACATGTCATGCACAGATATTGATAATAGTTTTCGCAGTAACTTAATATTCCACAGCTGTAACTACATCAATGCTAATGGATTACATTGTGTAGCACATTTCAAAAGAGACAAAGTGCATCACAGTCTGGAGAGGCAAGTGATGTACATTAGAATCAAGGAATAAAACAAAAATATCTAGCAATGAAGGACAAGGACTTTATATACATGTATATACCTTTACACAAGTAGATGAATTACTGTAACTCCATTACAATTAGCATTTTGTGTGCATGATTTCTCAGCAAAATAGGCCTACCCTAATAATATTCCACATTTTCTTCAGAATAATGAGCAATGAAAGGGTACTGCGCAAAATAGGCACTTATTAAGAATAATCCTTCATAATGTTGATTAGCACAACTGATCGTCTTACACAACAGAATGCCTAATCTGTATACGGTATGGACACTTTTGCATGCCCACCATGACATTAACTTTATATATTGCTCCTTTGACTCCTTTCTCAAATCTGATGTGTTTTATTCTATTCCTCATCCATCCTGTGATCTCTTAGAATTACCTGAGAACCTGGTCTAAGGATCTGGGTATCCCCATCCTGTCCGTGGACTACTCTCTGTCACCGGAGGCCCCATTCCCCAGAGCCCTGGAAGAATGCATGTACGCCTACTGCTGGGCACTCAAGAACTGCCATCTCCTGGGTCAGTGATTTTCATCTGGGAATCTGTCAACATTGCAGAGATGTACAGGATGATTATCAATGGCCGATGGTCTATAAACCCGATATGTTTTTTCTAAGACGTTTGTTTTGCAGACTGGTTCCTAGTCATTTGTAAAGGGGAATTACTGTTTTCCTGCCCTTTTCATGGCAGGTTGTATTAGTTTGTTCCTGATCATAATGCTGGAGGACTGTCCAACATGCACCATGTTAATACGGAGAGAACTGTCTATCTGTGCCCTAGGCTCCACTGCAGAGCGAGTCTGTCTGGCAGGGGACAGTGCCGGGGGGAACCTCTGCATCACTGTGTCCATGAAGGCTATAGCCAGCGGCGTACGAGTCCCTGATGGCATCATGGCTGCCTACCCTGCTACCTTACTCACCACTGATGCCTCGCCCTCCCGCCTGTTGACGTTAATTGACCCACTGTTGCCTCTAGGTGTTTTAGCAAAGTGCCTCAATGCTTACACAGGTATGTGTGTTTTATGTTTTTTCTTTCTTCAGGAGGTTATTTCAAACAACCTGAGTTGTCAAAGGCACATTCAAACCACTGATACTATTGATGATAATGTATTTAGTGTGTCATTAAACGGGGAAATGGTGGGAAGACCGGCTGACACACAGTAGGGGTCAAGTTCCTGCACACCACCGTGGAGATTGGTTCGATTCCTCTGTGATTGACCGTGTTCATGGGTGGGAACTGGGAATGGAGGGTGTTTTCTGGGTGACTCCGACAAGTTGGTCATGGCGCCTGTTCAACAGGGAACGGAACTGGGAGGCATAGTGTGTTCCTCCACACGTGTTAGACCCTCTTGATGAAACTCTTGAAAGAAGCTAGTGGCGACTCCATGTTTCTCCATATCTGAGGAGTCCTGGTTGTCTGCTCCCTCTCTAGATCAACAATAGGGGTTGACAGTGACAGGGAATATACACACATGGGGGAATGGTATAATCACAAAATTGGGGAGAAAATTCAAAAGATCAAACGGTTGATCAAATAAAAAAGCTTACTTCTTTTTCCTAGCTTTTGTTGGTTATGCTTTGTACCTATTGGATCACTGTTGTTCTGACCATATTCAATAGAAGAACACCCATATCATTGACATTTGACACTATCTTGAACAAGACATGTTTTTAATGGTTCAATATCAGACAATAGATGTGAAGAAGTAGTAAGGTGAGAATCCAGTACCATGGATAAGTATGTCTTCCAGAGACATGTGACTACAATTGTGGTGTGTTTTTCATAATTGTGGAGAGTCTAGCTTTCTGGCAGGTTTAAGCTGAACAGAAGGTAGGAGGCTAGGTTTAAGCTGGTCACTGTTATCGCACACATTTGAAGTCTGGCTCTTGGCAAGCATCCACTTGCCACATTCTTGGAGAGTGACACTGAATAAACAAAAGTGAATTCTAATCGCATTATCTAATAGCAGACCAAATTGGTGCCAGTGTGGCACTGGGCTGGCAGACAAAATACTAACTCAGTTTGTGCAGACCAGATCATAACACAAGCTGATTGTCAAAAAATACAGTACACTAAAGATTCATCATTATGTGAAATGGAATAGATGGTGTCTCAGTAGTCATGGTATTGTTGTTAAAAGGTTTGTGTGTCACTTTGTTGCATCAATATCCCCAACCTGAATTCCCTAACAGTTGTGTTGTACTTTAGTTAATGAAAACAAAAAAATATATACATTGTGAGTGAAGTAACCAAAACCCCCGAAACATCATCTCCCTCTCCCAGGCACTGAATGTCAGACGGTGCAGCCCAAGTTATGTGAGAACACTCTGAGTGCCCTGAGCAGAGACACGGTGGTGCTGCTCAGTGACCTCACGCAGGGAGCCTCCAACTGGATTCAGTCCTTCATGGACTCTAGGAGAACCACAGGGGGAGTTGGGTCATCCTCCTCATCATCATCAACTCCCAGGAGGTCACCAGACAATGACGCCCACCGGAGGTCCACAACATCCTCCCACACATCCTCAACATCCTCCCACACATCCTCAACAAACTCGGCGGTCCACTGGGATTACCCAGAAAACTTTGAGCCCCTTCGCTCTCAAAGTCTGGCTTGTGTTAATCCTGTTGCCTGCCCCATTGTCAAGAATCCATTTGTGTCACCCCTGCTGGCTCCTGATAACCTGCTAAGAGGCCTGCCGCCTATTCACATAGTGGTGAGAGAGGGAAGGAAGGGGCCTGAGGAAAATCATGGCAAATCATGTTTATTTTTCTGTCATGCATGATCACTCTAGGGACAAGGAATTAATTGTTAATGGCATTGTCTCTGAAATATTGAGACTGAGCCTAGCATTGTTCAATATTGGATTATTTGTTATTTTGAATGTCTAAAATCTAAAGTATAGGCTACTGTGAGCCATGGCTCGTTGCTCCAATAGTATCTAGTTCAAAACTATGAGTCACGGCTTGGCTTGGCCTCCTCACACAATATACAATGGGCTAAAGCAATGTTACCAATGTTCCTTTTGCACTTAAAGAGGCAGCAACATTCTTGTTGTTTTTCATTTGTCTAGGGCAGTGGTTCTCAAAATGGATTTCATGGACTCTCTAGGTTACTTTGGCAAACATGTAAATAGAAATGTAAAGTAAATAGACTTCTGATTTAGTATGTGGACCATCATCACATCAATATTAATATTGAATTTCATCGCTCCCTATTTGAATGCACCTAAATGCTGCTAATGTCTTACACCAGCACTCTTGTTGTGGAGCAGTTTTCACTAATAGGAGTGTAGGAAGTGTTTAAAAAGATAATTGTTTTCATTTGGCAAAAGAGACTGACCGGTAGCAAGAGTCAGTGTTTTGGCGAGACTAGAAGTGGGCGGTTCTGAGGTCCCAAGCTGGGGCCCCCCACTCCCCATACAAAGGTAGTGTATGTAAGGTGTGTATTTCTGGCTGCTAACTTTCTCATGACATGTTATTTACTCACTCTGATAACACAGGCGTCTGCACTCGATGCGCTGCTGGATGACTCTGTGATGTTTGCCAAGAAGCTGCGCGATATGGGCCAGCCTGTGACCTTGACGGTGCTAGAGGACCTCCCACACGGCTTCCTCAGCCTATCACAGTTCGCCAAGGAGACGGAGGAGGCTTCAAATATCTGTCTAGAGCGAATGAGACAGGTCTTTGAGAGACGGGACCCTCCCCGCTTTGTCCACAATTAACTAAAAATAGAAAGGACTAATCTGAAGACTGGTTCATCGGGTTTATGTATAGTTTTTGTGAGGTTTACTTTAGGGATGGGGCATATTGCCTCCCCCCCAAAAAAAAGAAAAAAAAGAGGAAGGGAGTCCCGATGGTTGAGTCACCTTAGAAATTTTGGAATTTGTTTTTAAATAAATCTAAATGTATGCTAAGAAAGTATTAACAATCAGGGAAGAATTTCAAGCAATAACTGCAGCATTTCATGCAGCTTAAGATTGTGGCACAAGTGAATGTATTATAAGGGAAAGAAATTCAACACATACTATATTTTTGTGAGAGAACGGTGAACCATTTGCCTATTTGCTTTTCACCGAATGGCTCTAATTTTCCACAGCAGAAACATCACTTTTTAACATTGCTAACATATGCCACTGAATAAAATAGAAAATATTACATTAAGGGTTTTATAGGTAGATCTTTTTTTTTAATGTATTTATTATTTATCTGTTTGAAACTACGTTCTGGCAAACATGGAGGAGACTGACGCACAAGAACCAGCCTTTTTGCAATGGCATTAAATTATATTTGAGTTGTTTGAGCAGCTGTGCCTTGACTGCATCTGTACTGTATGGCTTTGTGGATAATGATAACTTTGTCTCACGTTGCCTGTATTACCAAAAGTGACTTGTCAAACTGTAAATGTAACGACATATTTGTGGAAATATTTAAATGGAAGTATTAAATCAAAAAAGTAAACATTCCATATTTCCGTTGTGAGCTCATCTTTTGTACTCACTTGGCAATTAATCATACACAAGTGTGTAATGAACCAAAACAAATATTTAGTTTGCGGATACCGTACGCACTACTGTCACGTCTATGGAAAAGTCTATGACGGCCAGAATCATAATTGACTCTAATTGACAATTATTGACTAATTAACAGGCCATCACCTAGGGAACGATTGACAATGATGATTGACACCTGGCAATCAGCCACTCAGGTCTGATGGCTACAGGTCTGTGATTCAGTGTGTGGGGAAGTTCAGTTTGTTTGCTGGCAGCACATATAAGAAGGCCTGCCAGAATATTATTCTTACTACACTGCGTGGCAATCCAGGGAGAAGTATTACCTTCAGGATTTTCCTGCTTGGAGTTGAACTTATTGGAACCCTACACACAGGCAACCCAGAACAATATAAAAGCAAGAGGATTTCAAACCCTTGACCATTAACAGCAAGAGGATTCTTTCTAGTCATATGCAGACTTTTGATTTTGAACAGACAATTCCTTTGTTTCTTTATACGAGGTGGTTTGAATTAGTAACCCAGTGATAACCCCAGTTCTTTTAATTTAATATTTGGTTATTATTTTGTTTTGCGGTTTTGAATGACATTTATGTTGGTTTATGTTCATTTAATGTATACATGTGTTTGTTGCCACCCACCCTGGTGAATTTGAACTTAAATTCAATACAGAGCTGTTCCACAGATTTAAGGGTTCATTATTTATTATTGAGTCCTTTGTGATTTTTTCTCATCGACACCTGGCTAGTGGCTACACAAAAAGGAGAAGACTGAGTCCTCTCTGGTAGGTATCCGCCTATCTGGCACCCCTATACAAAGCTTAAAGAGGAAACCGTTACATTAACTCTGAAAGTCTAATCTGGCCTTTCTCTCATAGAAAATGTACAGTCTATTGCACTTCTGTAGTCTGTACTGCTTCTGGCTACTGCTAGACCCTTGCATGTGACACACCTACATTTTTATTTAGAACAGAAATGGCATTCTCTACTGCAGACTCCAGTGTGTTGGTGTGTCAAATTGAAACTGAAATTCTCATTATTGACCCAGATCACTTAACTTCTAACATTTAGTCAGCACTACTGTAGGTCCTTTATAAAACAATGTTGCTAGAAAGATTTTTTCCAAAAGAATCTTGACATTCTTTTAAAAATGTTAACACCATACATCATGATCTTGTATGGGGGTCCTTGGCACAAAATGTTTTCATATGGGGGTCTGCGACCAAATACACACAAATAATTTAGTGGTCCTTGACACTAAAATTTTGAGAACCATAACATAACATATTTTTAACATTTAAGCAAAATAAATGAACAAAAGCAGAAAAACGAATGGTTTAAGACTTCATAGTAAGTAAAACAAAGAGAACAGTACATATTACTTCTAATTACTGTACATGTACGAGTTTTAACCTTTTACAAGCCTGTGCACAGCCAGATTATCTGAGTACCAGACAGGAACCTGCTGGCTGTAGCTGAATCAATGTCTTGTTTTAATTGCTTCTTAAAATGTACTTTTATACATATCAAGCTTTATTTAGTTTTTGTTTGGATGAGTAACATGAATAAAGGTCTTATGCTTGCTTTGCTGGTTGTCACTGACAGAACAACCATAACACAGGATCCTTTTGAACAGCAGCTTATTTGAATAAAATAATTTACAGTAACTAAACCTGTCATTTCTACAAGTCATTTTTGCGCTATTTGCACCTGTCTCTTATCTTTGTTCCCAGATTTGACAGTTTTGACACATCCATAACATAATGTGCCAGCCCAGCGCAATCTAGTTTTCTGTTTGTTTTTCCCTCAGTGTCAGTGTCAAATGTTTGTGATGTTGATAATGGCAGAGTATATAAGTCCTCAACAGGCTTGCAGCTGATACCCCACTGTCGACGTCTGGCCCAGTGTCAAAATGATGCTCTTCGCTTTTCTCTTACTGGTGGCTACCAATGGTGAGTCTAAACTTATTGTTTGACAAAACAATTTGTATATATATAATATTTGAATATATATATATATGTATATATATATACAGTATATTCCCTCGCTTCAACTTGTATTTCTATCTCTGTCACCTGTATAGTGGCCCTTGGGTTTGAGGGTAAGATTATCGGAGGGCACGAGTGCAAGGCACACTCCGTCCCTTGGCAGGTGTCTCTCCGCTACAACGGCGAGCATTACTGTGGCGGAGCGCTGATCACCGAGAACTGGATTCTTACTGGTGCACATTGCCTCAGGTGAGTTGGAATTCAATAAAGTCTGCATCAACATAGTTTAACTGCATTGAGTGTCCAATCTATTTTTCAATTTCAACTAATTTGAAATAATATTCATTCATTCATTCAGGGACGTGCAGAGAATGTTAGAGAGGCAAGGGCTGACATTTCTAAAAGGGCCTTTTGGTGAAAATATTGAAAATAGCAGACCTCCAAGCCCACAACGCATCGCAGCACAACGTGTTGTGAGCTTGGAGGTCGGCTATTTTCAGTACTTAACTTAAACCACACTCACACTGAACTAGGCATAATCAAGCAAATACTGGAGATGTGGCATAACAGCATGGATTTCTACACAGAGAGGGCAATTCTTTCAACATAAGACACTATTCAAGTTCAGGAGAGTTTGGACAAGGCAATTCTCTTGAATGCTGCCTTCATGTAACAAGAGGGCATTTCTTTTCTTTCACCATAGTAAAAAACTCCATTCATGGTCTGGAGAGGGCACTTTTTACAAACGGATAAAAGGGCAGGGGCTCAAGCCCCCTTTACTGTCTATGTGTGCACGTGCATTCATTCATCTCTCTCTCTCTCTCTCTCTCTCTCTCTCTCTCTCTCTCTCTCTCTCTCTCTCTCTCTCTCTCTCTCTCTCTCTCTCTCTCTCTCTCTCTCTCTCTCTCTCTCTCTCTCTCTCTCTCTCTCTCTCTCTCTCTCTCTCTCCCTCCCTCCCTCCCCATATCTATCAGGTACAAGGAGGTGATTGAAGTGCGTCTGGGTGAGCACCACCTTGACAAGAAGGATGGACCTGAGCAGTTCATTAAGTCAGCTGCCCAAATCCGCCATCCAAAATTTGACCGCTTCAAAATCATCAACGACATCATGCTGGTCAAACTGGCAGAGCCAGCACAGCTCAATGAGTTTGTCCAGCCTATTGCCCTGCCCAGCAGCTGTGCCCCTGATGGTACCGTGTGCCAGGTCTCTGGCTGGGGACCAACCGAGAGTAACAGCACTGGTAAGTAATATCCAAAAGTGGGTCAGTAGGCTATTTAATACATTAAATCCAATGAAATGTTTAAAATCACCCTGTATGAACAATATCAAAAACTGGAATATCCTTGGTCCTCCTCTTTGATTCCTTTACACCATATCCCTTTACTCTTTGCAGAAAATAGCTGATCTCACAATGATCTCACAAGCCACAATATGTGTTGCGATATTTTGTGAGCTTGTAGATTGGCTATTTTTTGCCAAATGTTTGCCCAGAATAGGGACACTGTTTCATATGGTTACGATTATTATTTTATTAACACAATAGTACTTATCTTTTAGAAACTAGATCCTCACTTAAAACCATTGTATACATACATATTATGCAGAAGAGCTAGATTGTTCTGCTGAAAGGAAAAAATATATGAGACATATATGGGGTCAAAAAACATCTCTTCTTCTCCTCTAGCTGGCGCTTTTGAAAACCTGAACTGTGTGGATGTGCCCACCGTGTCCCACCAGGACTGTGAGAACTCCTACCCCAACAGAATCAAAGACTCCATGTTATGTGCTGGGCATCTGGACGGAGGGAAGGATTTCTGTCAGGTACAGGAAAAGGGAAATAATTACACCAACATTTTATATTTAGGCATTTGAGGTTTTTCATAGCAGTATACAAAAAACATGACTGTAGAATAAGCTTCAACTTGCAACCTACTCTACTATGGATGACAAGTAGAAAAACACATATAGGCTTGAGACTCTGACTGACAGATACTTCCATATAGTGTTCATTATATTTCTCCTTGAAGCTCCAATCCAGAATATTGTTTGACCACATTACTTATTGTTGTATTAACATACATTTTGAAAACAGTGACTTGTAAATCAAAATGTTGGTCAGAGTTACAAACATGACCAATATAAACAAATCTATTGATTTCATAGACAGACAATCAGACAGATAGACAGAGAAAGACACTTCATTGATCACATAGAGGAAAATAAAGCGCCTGACAGCGAGTTGCGGGTTCAATTTCCAAGCCTGACGGACCCCTGCTGCGTGTCACTCCCTGACTCTCCCTCCGTTTCCTGTCTGTCTTCACTGTACTATCAAAAGAGATTATCTATCTATACACTGAGGATGGACAGACGGACGGACGGACGGACGGACAGGAGCGAAAACATAGTCTGTGGCCTTTATGAAATCTTTCACAAATTGAGGCTTTTAAGTGCTACGGCCAAAACATCCTATTTTGAAATCCTATTTTTGACTAGGGATAGTATTTGTGATCAACATTTCTCTTGTAGATATGCTTTGTAACAGTTTGACTTCCCCATTAGACCGATTCTGGTGGTCCTCTGGTGTGCAATGGTGAACTCCAGGGAGTGGCGTCTTGGTGGTGGGGCTGTGATGAGGAAAGCCTACCCGGTGTCTATGCCAAGGTTTGTTATTCTTCCTACAACTGAGAGGAGTTCTGTTCTGAAACGGCATGTGTCAATATTTAGAAAGAAATACAGACAGTGAGTACAGTGGACCCAAGGTTGATAATTGGATATCGCCAGTGGTGAAAGAAGTACTCAGATGTTTTACTTAAGTAAATGTAGCAATACCACAATGTAAAAAATACTCCTGCATTCCAAATTTTATGTGAGTAAAAGTACAAAGGTATTGGCATCAAAATTGACTACCAAAAGTAAAAGTACTCATTTATGCAGAATGGCCCGTTTCAATATGGCTTAATTGATTAATCATGTTCTGTCATTGTTGTTATGTTACGTACTGTAGCACCAATGCACAGCATTATCTATGGATTTAGATATTTTTATCCCAATCAATTTGTAATAGAATGTGTCTGGATAATTCATTCTTAAATGAAACTCCTTAGTCCTTACTAATTTTAGTTCTTATTAAGGAGGACATTATCCACTGTTAATGTGATGACAAATGAGTGTCCTATCCATATATATCTATACTGTATATGCACATATCTTAGACAAACAAGTCTCCTATCCATATAGTTTATACTGTATATGCACATATCTTATCTTACTGAAGTGAAACATTGGTGTATCTTTCACAGGTCTGCCAATTCACTGACTGGATCAGCTCTACTATGGCCGCCAACTAAGGATCATTCTAGGAAGAGGAACCCATTACTTCTGTCTACTCACGCTATCTACATTCTGTCAACAATGTAGGCCTATTACTCCTCATTTTGTATAATGGCAGGCAATTAATAAATGATATGAGCAACACTGATATTGACTCTCATTTCTTTGTGAAACAATGATCCTCCAGTCGTCTCGAGACCAGTGGTGCTGGTGGACATAATTAAGTGCAGTACATTTACTTGAGTACTGTACTTAAGTAGGGCTGTCACGATTATAACATTTTACATGACGATTAATTGTCACTCAAATAATTGCGATTAACGATTTAATTGTGTTACGGTCGTTGACAATTACATTTCTGTTTGGCTTTTAGGCTTTGAAGTTGCACATGGCAGATATGACACGTAACCTAAATATACAAAGAAATTACTATTTGACAACTTTATCGCGACGTGTTGTGAGCTTGTAGATCGGCTATTTCCACTATTTTTTTTTTTTTTTTTTTTTGTAATATATGAAAATGTTTCAACATGGAAACGATTATGACGATTATGAAAAAAATTATGTCAAGACGATTATGTAATAATTGTGACAGCCCTATACTTAAGAACATTTTTTGAGAATCTATACTTGAGTATTTTTTGGGGGGGATAGCTATGACTTTCACTCCACTACATTTCAAAGACACATTGCACTTTTTACTGTACTACATTTCTAGGAATGTATTGCTGTAAATGGTAGCGGACATTTAAAAAAATGCATATATTTCAGATAATTATGAACTGTGATTTGGATCATTTATTTTATATAGCACTAAAGTACTTCCATACGCCCAAGGGACAACTATTTATTTTTATTTTTAAAGCGGGACCAAATGGAAAGCATCTGTGCTGTCATGGTAATGAGTTTAGCTTTTAGTTTTTAACTATTTAATTGGATTCCTTTACCCCCAAAATGTACACTTTGACACCAGTTTTGTCATTATAGCTTCAACAGAAGCAAAGATATAGGTTCTGCTGTATTGTTGTTAGTCGTTGCCCTTCAGTTTGGCCTTGTGCCCCTCCAAAAAATGGCATGCCCTGAGGCCACAGTGGCCTTAATGCCCCAGCTGACTGTACCACTTTCTGCTACTGTATGTCTCTGTCTTGGCAGTATTCAGTGTCTCTTGTCAATATGTAGACACCAGTGTCTCTGGTCATTTAGAGACACCAGCGTATTTTGTTGAGTCTCCATTTTTAAACCAATCCAATATCGTTGATTGATGCAGGGCTGAGCATGGATCAGATTATAAATACTATCATTTATTTATTTCACTGCTAATTTATTTATTGCTGAGAAGTGGAAAATTCTAAAGCAATATAATATTGTATAATAATTTAAAATAATTACAGAATTAATTACTGAGAAAACCAACTTTAGTTTTTTGCAATATAGCATTAATATTTGAGTTGACTGCATCTGTATTGTATAAAATGGCTTTTTGGATAATGAAAAACTTGTCTCACATTGCCTGTATTACCAAAGCATGAAAGAAATATCCACTAAGAGATCCATCTGGTACAGACAGTATGTTCATAGGGTTAGATATAAGTCTCGTCATGAACATAGCAGCAGGTACTTTCCTTCTAAAGTTTAGTCATCACTTGGTCCTTTATCAAACAATCTTAAGTCCATTGCCAGATACCTTGGTGTATGATTTGATCCCGGCCAAAACATTTAAGAGACACATTAACACACTTGTTCAAAAATGTTTTTTATCATCTTTGGAACATCTCCATGATCAGGTCAATTTTGACTTTTACAATATTGTATTTCTTATTCCCACTTGATTACAGTAGTGTTCTATATTTCATTTTCCATGACGCCAGAGTGAGTTCATAATGATGCCACCATTATGCACTGGCACTGGCAGGAATCCAGAATTCATAGAACGTTATAGTTACATAACTTTTGTCCACATTTAAGCAATAAATTACAAAAATGGTAAAATACTGTAAGTGTCAAACTGTTCCGGCTGCTAAAAAGAAGCCTTGTTTAAACTGCTTCTTAACATTTACTTTATACATGTCAAATTTGTTCACATTTTTATCTTTTCTTTTTTTTCAGTCAAGCCCTTTGAGTAATATATGAATAAAATGTATTATACTTGCTTTGCTGGTTGTCACTGACAGAACAACCGTAACACAGTATCTTACATACAAGTTATGTTATAGCTAAATGATCATCTACAACTTTCGCTTACAGCGTTCAAAATGGCATTCCCACCCGTCAATATACAGTAGTGATTTTTGCACTGTTGCCACCTGTCTCAGTTATCTTTCTTCCCAGATTTGACAATTTGGACACTTTCATAAAGTGCCAGCACAAGCCAGTTTTCTGTTTACTTTTCCCTCAGTGTCGGATGTTCATGATGTCATGATGATGACGAGTATATATAAGTTCTCAAAAGACTTGCTGCTGACACCCACTGTCGACGTCTGGCCCAGTGTCAAAATGATGCTCTTTGTTTTTCTCTTACTGGTGGCAACCAATGGTGAGTTATCAAACTTTTGAGTTGATGATCACTTTTGTTGATTACACTTTAATTCCCTTGCTCTGTTGATCTCTACAACCTGTACTTCTGTCTCCTGTGTAGGAGCCCTTGGTTTTGACGATAAGATTGTTGGAGGGTACGAGTGCAAGGAACACTCCGTCCCTTGGCAGGTGTCTCTCAACAACGGCTGGCATTACTGTGGGGCAACGCTGATCAATGACCACTGGGTCGTGTCTGCTGCACATTGCCTGAAGTGAGTTATAGAATTGAATACAGCTTGCATCCACATAGTTTAAGGCAGGGGTCTTCAACAGGGGGCCCGGGACCCCTAGGGGGTCCTCAGAGTTACTACAGGGGGTCCTCCAAATCATCCAATCCTTTTTATATTAATCATTCTGAGCCCCAGACATTAACGGATTATAATGTCCAGAGTGCCTCCTTCAGGTCCCATTCACTCCCGTTGTCTTATTTTGAAGGCCAGAAGTCCATAGCGTAAACACTTCCGGTCTGACGTCATCACGTCCTGCGCCGGAATCGATCATTGTTTACGTGGTGTCATGGCGGATCGCATCGATCCTTTTTAACATGTGCTTTATAAGCGAGCATCTGCCTCCATCTTCGCTTCTAAAGTGTAGTTTTGAGATAATGGACATTAAAGATGAGATCCCCCGTCCACCTCAATGTTATGGGATGACTATTTTGTGCTCGTGGAGCCGTGATGATTACAAATCAGCCATTCTTCTCGGTAATGTACCCGCCGTTACAGTAATATATTACTTTTCGCGAGATATCTCGGGAATGGCACTACAGATACTCGAGTACATTTCGCGAGATATCTCGGGAATGGCACTAAATCGGTTAACGTGAACCCTAGTGTCCATATTCTGAGAAATGTAGCCAAAAATAGCAGATCTACAAGCTTACAACGCCTCGCACGAGCTCGTAGATCAGCTATTTTCGGTAAAGAGCTTTGGTGTAGAGGGGGAAAAGAACAGACTAAGTACAGAGTGAAAGGTCAAGTTTTTTTAAGTATTGACGGTTCAAGTGGTTAAATATCTGAAAACAAAATTGGACATGAATCCAAAGTACACTGATTGTGCTGTCAAACAATGAAACTATATGGTTAGGGTTAGGGTTGTGGGGGTCCCTGCTTCATCTCTCTCTCAACTAAGGGGTCCTTGGCCTGAAAACATTGCAGACCCCTGGTATAAGGTCTGTGTATTTAAGTGTCGAATTTGAAATATTTTTTGTTGTTGTCTCTCTCTCTCTCTCTCTCTCTCTCTCTCTCTCTCTCTCTCTCTCTCTCTCTCTCTCCCCCCAGGGATGAAAAGATTGAAGTGCGTTTGGGTGAGCACCACCTTAAATGGAAAGATGGCCCAGAGCAGTTCATTGCGACAGCTGCTATCATCCGCCACCCAGACTATGACCGCTACACCATCAACAACGACATCATGATGATCAAACTTGCAGAGCCAGCACAGCTCAATGAGTTTGTCCAGCCTATGGCCCTGCCCACCAGCTGTGCCCCTGCTGGTACTGAGTGCCTGGTCTCTGGCTGGGGAGCAACCCAAAGCCCCTGTAAGTACTGTAATGTATCAAAAATAAGATCATAAGTGGGCTATTAAAGGAGCTATAGTCAACGTTTTCATTGTAGGGCCGACACTTTGTTTACATCCTAGTCTATAGACTAGAACTAGCCCTTACCCGTTCAAAGATATGAGCTCCGAAATGATGTGCAGTGTGTGGATTATGGGATGTGCACTGTGCACACAGTATATGAGGGATGGAAAGTAACTTTAACTGGTGCTTGCATGCTAATATGTAGGAGCATCAATGTAAGAAATACCCGTTCCATTTAACGGCTACAGAGATACTGTGTACCGATCTGCATGATTTTGGACAACATCTGTAACAGGGCCAGAACCACCCCCCCCCCCCCCCCCCGCCCGCCCGCTCGCCTGCCCGCCTGCACACACACACACTCCCCCCCCCCCCCCCCCCCCGTGTGTGTGTGTGTGTGTGGGTTTGTGTGTGATTGTGCATGGCCTGAACAACAGCGCCCCTCCCTTAACATGTGTGGTCACAAAAGGTACTGTAGGCTAAATAGATATAGATACACCATAAAAATGCAATTATACAGCATACGATTTGTGAAAGTGACAAACGGGCTTCACAGTTATGTCAGGTGTGTTCATATGCTGATGGTGATGCGATTTCAGATCAATTGCTCCAGCCACTGAGGAGAAACGCGGTTTCAGACAGACAGACACTCAGACAGACAGACAGACAGACAGACAGACATTCGGAAAATTATATGTTAGATGTAAACAAAGTGTCGGTCTGACAATGGCCAAAATGATTATTTTATCATTATTTTACGCTTTTTGTGGTCATTTTTTAATAGAAACACATATATGAAGCTTATTTTTTTATAAAATACTTTCGAAACATTATTTTTATTCATCCGTTGACTATAGCTCCTTTAAATACATATAATAATTAAAATACCATGAAATGTTTAAATCCTACTGTATGAACAATATAAAAAAAAACTGCTACAGTAAATACTTCATTAACCAGGGTCCTTCAGGGCTCAATACACCAAATCTCTTCACCGAAAATAACCGATCTCACGACGATCTCACGTGTTGTTGGAGCTTGTAGATCTGGTATTTCTACCAAATGTTCGACACAGAATAGTGACACTGGGGTTCATGTGGTTGACAAACTAGATGCTCAGTTTTAAAATGTATATCCACCTCTTTCCGCGGGAATTTACTGGAGAATCTTTTGCACCACACTTTCGGTTAACAGCAGACATACAAGCTCACGTCGTGTCGCAGATGCAATCGTTGTGAGCTTGTAGATCACACCTGGCTGCGGCGCCGGAAGCTCCATGCAACTTCTGCGCAATGCACGATGGGATGTTGGAAAGTTGTGGATACAGTGGTTCTGAAATGAACATCTAATAATATGTTATGACAAATATACGGTGAAATAACATCTCTCTCTTCTTCTCCTCTAGTCGGCTGTCTGAAATGCCTGAACTGTCTGAATCTGCCCATCCTGTCCCAGCAGGACTGTGAGAACTCCTACCCTAACAGAATCACAGACTCCATGTTCTGTGCTGGGTTCTTGGAGGGAGGAAAGGATTCTTGTCAGGTACAGGAAAAAGGAAATAATTTACACAGAAATGTGACATATAGGCATTCTAGTTAATTCAGTTTTTTCATAAACGTTAAGGATATCCATAATTACAACACCAGAGGCAGCGCCACAGATCATTTTCAACCAGTCAAAACCAACAAAGGGTCAAACTCGTTCTTCTGCTATACCACCAAAATGTGGAAAGCCTTACCGAAGGCCATAAAGGAGTGTGGATCACTAGCATCCTTTAAAATTGCCCTGAAAAACCACTTACAGGCAGCAGCCGTTCGCAACTGGTAAAAAAAAAAACCTAGCCCAGCCCAGCCCTACCCTCCCCTGCCCCTTCTTTGTATAGACTTACTGTTTGTTTAGACTTACTGTTTTCTTCTTTTTTTTTGTTCTTTCATTTTCTTTTCTTTACATATCTACTGCATAGTACTGTGTTCTATTCGTCTGTCATTCAATGTTATATGAGATACTTAAATGGTTTCCTGTGGAAATAAGCTTAGTCTTTTCTAGGATCTCCTTTTAGTAGACCTTGTACCAGTGAACTGTACCGTCATGAAACTGTACCTTTTCCTATGCAAACTTCTAATAAAGTCTTAAATCAATCAATCAATCAATCAATCAAACAAACAAACAGATTGCCGCATGCTAAGCAAAATCAAGGAACGATAAACAAAACCCCCCATAGCAAGAGCAGGCCAAAGCAATACATTGAGAAACTAACTTGAGTCGGCAGACATACAATTACAATAGTATTTGACCCTATGCTAGAACAAAAGGTGGAGGCTGTTGGGGTAGAGGAGGCAGCTAAAGCAGCAGCAGAAATATAGCAATCAGCGAGAGAAGCAGAGCTCTAAAGAATATAATATATAAGAGCATGAGTTCTGATTGGAGTGTAGAAAAGCGTGGCTGGTTTGGTAATGACCAGCAGACCTGTGATTTGAGAGTATGAAGTGATAGGAGAGTATGACTGTTCTAACACTTTGACTTCCCCATTAGGGAGATTCTGGTGGTCCTCTGGTGTGCAATGGTGAACTCCAGGGTGTGGTGTCTTGGGGATGGGGCTGTGCTGAGGAAAACCGACCAGGTGTCTATGCCAAGGTTTGTTATATTGTTTTTCAAATGGATAAAGTATAAAATAGGGCTTAATTGGTTAATTATATGTTTTGTAACGTTGTTTAATAGGTTACATAATGTAACATGTAATGCGATGTATGTAATTTATTTTGCATAATAATATAATCTAGTCTCTAATGGTCTTAATGAGCTTGTCATCCACAAATGTTATTTTCCTCCAATATATTATGGAATGGATTTAGTTATTTATATCCCATTTCTTTTGTAATAGAAGGTGTCTGGATAATTCATTCTTGAATGGAACTCCTCACTTATAGTTCTGTTAATGTGAAAACAAATGAGTGAAGTGAATCATTGGTGTATCTTTCACAGGTCTGCAAATTCACTGACTGGATCAAGTCTACCATGGCCTCTCACTAAGGTCATTGTAGGAAGGAACCCATTACTCCTGTACTCAACAATGTACTCCGTCCTCATTTTGGATAATGGCAAGCAAACAATAAATTGTCTGAGCAACTAGCTTATACTCATACTAACTCCCATTTCTTTGTGAAACAAATGATCCTCCAGTCATTAGTCGATTGAGACTATGTGGTGGACAGTAAGTACATTTATTTGAGTACTGTAGCCTCCTTAAAGGAGTAGTTCACCCCCAAAATAACTTTTTTATTTCCTAATGATTACTCAAACCATGGAGACTTGAGTTAAATATAATGTTTTGGTTTTTGTCGCATTCCTAAGACAGTCATTTGATTATAGTAAATGTACCCCCATTGATCCCGGAAGAGTGCATTTGGGTCCACAAAACCTGAGTAATCAATAGAATTAATTTGGGGGTGAACTTCTCCTTTAAGTCAATGTTTTGAGAGTCTGTAGAGTACTTTACTCAGGGATTTGCATTTTTTGCTATACTTGTGACTTTCACTCATACATTTCAAAGACAAATATTGTACTTTTGTCTCCACTACATTTCTAGGAAAGGAAATACATTATGAATGAACACATAAGCCTTTAAATATAGTGAAAATGGCAGGTGTGCAACTGTGGTCACAAAAGGTACTGTAGGCTAATATAGATACACCATAAAAATGCTAATCTACAGCATACGATTTGTGAAAGTGACAAACGGGCTTCACAGTTATGTCAGGTGTGTTCATATGCTAATGGTGATGCGATTTCAGATCAATTGCTCCAGCCACTGAGGAGAAACACTGTTTCAGACAGACGGGTGGGTGACGTGACGTAACGTTTTCGCTGTCCTCGGTGTCAAACATGTATAAATAAAAAATATATTTGTCAAAAACCTTCTGAATATTGTGCAGGACATTAAGCTTTATGTGAACTTACTCAAGATTAAAACATTTCATTCCTCATTTCTTCAGAATCTTCAACCAAACATGGCAAAACTCATATGGTGTGACTGTCCTGACCTTGTTTCTCAAAGTGGGAACTTGAATAAAACTAAGAAAAATAATTGCTAAAAATCATTTGAAAATGAATTTAGGCTAAAAAGAATGTCTATTTTGAGCCTATATCTTTTCAAAGTCAAAGCATAATGTTTTCAGTCATTTCTGATCAAAAACATTTTGTCCCCCAACCCAAAATCATTTGGTGTGACACTAGTTTGGAAAAATTAAACAGGCAATTATTTGGACACCTATTGGCTAGAGAGGTCCTTCTTCTGTAAGGCTATTCAGCACTCCCAGCACAACTGCAAGACAGGTGTCTGAGGTGAGTTATGATTTTAACATTTTCATGAAATGCCATCTTGTTGAAACGTTGACAAACTCACCATTCTGGATGTCTTTTGGTGTGACACCTTTTCTTTAAAAAAAGCTTAAGTTATTTGACGTTTTGGTCATATTTCCATGTAGATCTAGGCTGCTTTGTTATAGCTAGCATGCTGTTAGCATGCTAATGTGTACATAGTAGCCTCAAGGTAAACCTAAATGGAGAAAACAGTAATATGGTGTGACACTTAATCATATGGTGTGACAGGTCTGCTTGTCACACCATATGACTTGACTGTCACACCATATGATTTATACTGTATTTAACTACAGATATAACAACAAATAACAAAGTTCCATGTTTCTTTTGTACATTTAAACATTTGTTTTAAACATTTTTACATAAAATGAAATTTAGCTTCATTCAGTGATACTTCAAATTCATCAGACAGAGCAGAAACCCCTTCACAGAAACCTTAACATATTGTTTCAATCTAAACAATATTTTCTCTTTGTCTTAAACTATACATTCCATTTTCTTTTGTCAGCTGGAAAATGACAAGTGCTGAGAGAACGAGAAAGTACAGGGAGAAACTAAACAATGACCCAGCAAGGAGAGAGGAGCCAAAGGGGCGAGACTGCATTTTCTACGAAGAGCAGGAGGTTGTCTGTGGCATAGCAGAACCGCAACAAGGCAACCGGTTTGCTACCCTCACCAAATACGACTGGCTGATGTACAATACAGTCTAAATGTATAATCTAATCTGATCTAATACTTTTGTACTTTCACTCACTGGACTGGACAGTGGACAGTGTTAAGGTAGGACCCGAGACAAAACTAGCGAAAATAGCTGATCTACAAGCTCTCAACACGTTGTGCTGCGAGAGCTTGTAGATCAGCTATTTTAAGAGTTGCGCAACCCAGCACTCTTTAGCTAGTGGAGATGTGGTGTAATGTCATGATTCCTAATTACATTTGTTCAACACAAAATGCTGTGTTCAAGTTCAGGAGACTTCGGAAAAAAGCAATTTACCTGAATGCTGAGTTCTGTTTCCACTAATTGGTGTTAATAAAATGTTGCCTTCAATGCCTTGGCTCCAAGTGTGGCTATGCGCCTTATTGTCCCTTTAGGATCCTTCTGCCGTGGGCCGGCAGAAGACTTAGGTGTGCGTAGCATTCCTGTGCACATCCTCATCATCCATCTACTACTACAATTCTTTCTTATCCCATGTTAAAGCCCTACAATAATATCCTGTTCAGAAATATTAAGGCCATGTTATCCTGGGTAATTGTTTAATCAATCAGTAAAGTTCAGTACTCACTAATAGGTAGGTTAAAACACAGTTTGCTTTGACACATGAAGATATGATCATACGGTGTGACACTAAATCATTTGGTGTGACATTCCAAATAGTGAGAAATCATACCTTTATTAATGATTAAACCAAAATAATGTTTATGGATTACATAGAGAATATTATCAGGAAGAGTCACAAATATTTGTGTAATTTTAGAGAAAGTTTTGACAGAATACATTTAAAATATGTTGTAAGATCATGAACATGGGCCTCACACAGAGTGTCGATTATGAAAAAAATATACAGATATAATTAATTTTCAAAAAACTATAGTGGATCACTGGTTAGTTATGATAAAGGACTTTGATAAAGTGAGTAACTTAAGAAAGATGTACTCCATTTTCATTTTATGAACAATTATTTTCATGTCACACCATATGACGATTTTAGGCACAAGTACAACAAACTGCTGAATAAAGTCTGATTCCAATAACATATCTAAAAACAAAATGTATTTCCATAAGGGTGAGAGTGAGTAGAACAAAAGTAAATAACTTTTATGCCTGCAATTTAAAGTTTTTTTAAAAACACATTTTTTGGGGCGTCACGTCACTGACCCACGACAGACACTCACTCAGACAGACAGACAGACAGACAGACACTCACTCAGACATTCGCAAAATTATAGTATAGATGTGTTTTAGATCTATGAATTCTAAGTGCTCTATAACTTCTATGTGTTCTAGATCTATAAATTAGGGGAGGAATGCATGCAGGGCAGGCTTGGGGAGAGTGAGAGATGCGCTTGGCTTGCCAGCCGTGTGTGTGTGTGTGTGTGTGTGTGTGTGTGTGTGTGTGTGTGTGTGTGTGTGTGGTAAAGCCGCGCATGCGCAGATCCTGTTCATTCTTGTGACAGACTCTGGTGAGACTCTGGTGAGGACACACATTGCTGCCTATGGGGAGCTTGTGTTCCACACAGCTCCAAAAATGTGGAGACAGTAAGTGCATACATCCCCATACTTCTATTCACCTAATTTTGCTGTTAAATTATTTGTATCCATCATAAATATACACTCCTCCATGGGCTGCTCCTTACATTATGATGCTCCCACATATTCTCACGCATGCACCAGTTACAGTAACTTGGAGCACATATCTTTGAACGGGTAAGGTCTAGTTCGGAAAATTATATGTTTGATGTTTTGGTGCCAACCTTTCCTGTCACTACTGTCCTGGAGGATTGAGAGCTGTCAGAAGATGGCGCTGGCTGTTAAGACCTCCACGTCATTACACGGGAGGAAAGCATCGAGGAAGAGAGGATGAAGAAGAAGGCGACCATGTTGAATTAGCAAGAACAAACACAATAGAGACGATTTATTTCGAGTATATTGAACAATTTAGAGCAAACTACAGGAGGAGACGTTGACTAGCCACAAACATTGAATCACATTTAACAACAGCAAGACACAAAGGTGGGTTTGTGGTGTGTCCCCGACGTAATATTTATTTAAAAACAAAAAAACATTCGTGTGTTGTTTAGCTATCCCAGCTAGCAAATGGCTAACGTTAGCCAGCCGTGGCTGCTAAGCAGGCAGCTCCTGTGTAACATTAACCCTTATGTACCAAGATGTCATAAATACAACATGCATTCGTGTACAAGTTATTGTAACTTAATATAAATGTATTTTATCATCGTTTTTAGCAAGCATACTAGGAGCATTATTGCGTATTGTCGTGTAGCCTGGCTTTGTGTTTTGACATCCATTGTCAACAATGTTACTGGCTTATGTTGACAAACCCAAACATGTTGGTTGTTTACAAAAATGAACCACTTTTGTAAGGAAAAGGCGCATAGGACCAGGTTGATACATTAGGCTGCTGCACACAAACCTCCTGAGGGGTTCTGCTTTTTAAATACAAATTATATATTAAAAGGTTTTAAAGTGAAATTAATGCATTTTAAACTTTGGCCAAACTTGAAGAAAGTAATTTCATGTTTATTTTTAGGCAATCGATTAATATAATGTTGACACATAACTGTGTGGGTGTGTGTATATGTGTGCTAGCCCTGAATACATGACTATCATATACATGTCGGTCATGTATTCAGGGCTAGTATGTGTGCCAATGATTCAATGGCAGTGACACTTGAAGAATGTGCCGAGTTGTCAGTTGTTGTCAAATGGGAAATTACAAATGGGGAAAATGAGCCATAAGACATAAGGGTCCTTAAAATGTTAGATTTCTTAAAAGAAAAAATCTATTTCATAGTTCACCAATTGAATACACATGACCACACAGTGAAGCACCTGATTGTGTAATCATCATACCACTATACTATTTGCAACTGTACACTGCACTGTTAATAAAGTATTCAATCAATCAAACTGCTGCCAACCATCTAATTATTGACATCTGTTATTCCATGGTTAGGTGACAGGTTTGAGTTGCTGGCAGACTGCTGCGGAGGAAACGGGTTGATCACACCCACGCGAACACACACACACCCCTACGACGGAAGGCCTGTGGCGGAAAAGAGGTCAGGACACCTGGAGCAAAAAGGAAACTTACTTAAGGACTCCAACGGGCACTTAAAGCTACTTTGCTTTGGACTGCAGTGGCCCGTATTTGTTTTTTTGATGTCAGGAATCTGTTCTTTCACATGTGGAGGGACAGGTACTCGCAGAGTGGAGAATAAATATTGAACATCACAGACTACATGAATTTGTTTTTTGCTGGAAGACATTTGTACAAAAGTTGGAAATCCTATTTTCAAGGACAAATATATTGAGCGATTCTAATGGACTCAAAGTAAAGTAAACGCAGGAAATATTGCTGTTTAATATAGATAAAGAGAACGTGAAAGTGTTGAACTAAGATTATATTGCAGAAGTTATTTCCCCAGTTCAAATTGCCTTAGCTGTTCTATTTCAGGACTTAAAACTCCTTTTGATACTTGTTCACATATAATTTTCTATATTGTGTGCAAGTAGATTTATGCATATGAATGCACATTTCTCTTCATTTAGAAGAGCTCTTGTATAAAGACTTCTTTTTGGTTGTACGTCAGTCACTCTGTTGTTGAAGGGGACCATACTGCACGTACTTGTGTATATTATGTAAATACAAAAAAGAATCGACTTTCTTTGTTTAAAAAAAAAATACTTTGGACTTAAAAGAATAGAGAATATTGTTTTGTTAATGCTTTATTAAACTTTTCTACTTTTGAAGAGGATTTTTAAAAAGGACAATAACCTTACGAGGCAAAAACTTTGAAAATCTTTAAAAAAAGAAGACGAAAATGGCAACGGCTAGAACAGAAAATGTTGGCACGGTTGTCAATGTCATGGGACTGAACAAGCAAAACGGGCAGCTAAGAGGACCGCCCAAACCAGCCTCAATCCAGTCGGGACCCACTGCCCAAGGAAAGACTTCAGGGGTCCCCCAGAAAGCAGTTGGTGCCCCCCAGGAGGGACCTGGTATTAAGTTCGGAGATGACTGGAAAAAGAACCTACAGCTCCCTCCCAAAGACAATAGGGTCCGAACCTCAGTAAGTATTAATTTACTAGTGCTTTTATTTTTTACAGTGGCTTGAGGGTTACATTTTGGTGCTTTTTACAGGTAACCCAGAAGGCTCACCCCAAAACACGCTCGCCCTCGTTTTTTTTTTCTTCTTTTTTTCTGCCGATGACTTGTAGGCCTATTCTTGTATTTGTTTTACAGAGGATAAGGTTAGAAATACGTTTAGGGTTAGGCATAGTTTTACAGAAGTTAAGTTTAGGTTTTGGCACTGTTTTGCGGAGTTTAAAGGACCTACACCATGAATTTTCACTTTTTCTATTTTAAAACCTTTTTTTGGGGTCCCACTGGCACCTTCTATCCTCACAAAGTCCTATTTCTGACCGTTGTGTCTTTCTCTGGTTTTGGGCAGACAGAGATGAAAAGCTTTCCACGGGTTCTCAGAACAGTGCTGTTCTGAGAGTTGATCCGTGTGACGTCACACGGATCCCCCCCCCCCCCCCCCCCCCCACCCTTCAGGTAAAAACCAGAGCTACTGTTGTAAACCCAGCCCCTCATTTGTTTCTAATTTGCTTAGCCTCCACTTCCATCTGCAACTGGCTTACTGTTCTGGGGCTGCTCACTCAGTGCTCTCACTCACTTTTATTCTATGAACATTTTTGCTATCAACATGTCCAAGGAGAAGTCTTAACGTTCCTGGATTGCACTATAAATGTGACGTTATAGACTGCGAGGACCCAAGCTTCGTCCCTTCTAACAAGGAAACAAAAGACCTATTTTTAATGATCCGAGGCCTTCTGAAGCCTGGGCCTAAATTTTCCGCGGTGGCCGGGTGGGAGCTCGCGGTGGCCGGGTGGGAGCGAGCCGCGGAGCTCGCCGCGGTGGCCGGGTGGGAGCGAGCCGCGGTGGCCGAATCCACCGCGATTTCTTAACCAAGTAGCTGCTTGCCGCGGCCGGGACCGCCGCAGCTCCGACCCGGTGGACAGAGCGGCGGCCCCGGTCGCGACAAGCAGCTCCGACCCGGTGGACAGCGGTGGTCCCGGCCGCGACAAGCAGCTCCGACTCGGTGGACAGAGCGGCGGTCCTGGCCGCGACAAGCAGCTCAAGCAGACTGTCCCGGTCCCGTTGGAGTCCTTAAGTAAGTTTCCTTTTTGCTCCAGGTGTCCTGACCTCTTTTCCGCCACAGGCCTTCCGTCGTAGGGGTGTGTGTGTGTTCGCGTGGGTGTGATCAACCCGTTTCCTCCGCAGCAGTCTGCCAGCAACTCAAACCTGTCACCTAACCATGGAATAACAGATGTCAATAATTAGATGGTTGGCAGCAGTTTGATTGATTGAATACTTTATTAACAGTGCAGTGTACAGTTGCAAATAGTATAGTGGTATGATGATTACACAATCAGGTGCTTCACTGTGTGGTCATGTGTATTCAATTGGTGAACTATGAAATAGATTTTTTCTTTTAAGAAATCTAACATTTTAAGGACCCTTATGTCTTATGGCTCATTTTCCCCATTTGTAATTTCCCATTTGACAACAACTGACAACTCGGCACATTCTTCAAGTGTCACTGCCATTGAATCATTGGCACACATACTAGCCCTGAATACATGACCGACATGTATATGATAGTCATGTATTCAGGGCTAGCACACATATACACACACCCACACAGTTATGTGTCAACATTATATTAATCGATTGCCTAAAAATAAACATGAAATTACTTTCTTCAAGTTTGGCCAAAGTTTAAAATGCATTAATTTCCCGGCTATAGAGAGCTTAAACACGCCGCCTCTTCTATCACTGTCCCCGGCTAGAAAGAGCTCCACACCCCGCCTCTCCTCTCTCTATCCACGGCTACACGCCGCCTCTTCTATCGCTGTCCCCGGCTATAGAGAGCTGGCCACCCCGCCTCTCCCTTCACTATCTCCGGCTAGAAAGAGCTCCACACCCCGCCTCTCCTCTCTCTATCCACGGCTACACGGGGCCGCTGCTGCCCGCTGCGCTGCAGATGAAAACGCTCCAAGCCTCCAACCAGGAGGAAGAGGATTTGACAGTAGGCTTATATCATACAACATAGGCCTACAGTAGGCTATAATCAGAGCTGGAACATTATCCTATTTTTGTATTGGCCCAATATTACATTATTTGTTGTCGACAACGTTGGAGAGGAGAGGAGGGGAGGGGGGAGGGGGAGGGTGGAAAAACCCCACTAGATGTGCCACTGAGCAAACAAAGGCCGTTTTGGTATTGCAGCTGGGGGTCATGCTCAAGCTCCCTCAGCCCTATGTTCCCTCAGCCCTATGTTCCCTCAATTCCAAAATAGACCCTATGTTCCCTCAGCCCTATGTTCCCTCAACCCAAAAATAGACCCTATGTTCCCTCAGCCCTATGTTCCCTCAGCCCAAAATAGACAGTGCCATGGCATTGGTCCGACATCTCATTGTTCCGATGTCCCATTAAGGGCGTCTTACTGGGCAAGGTCACGCCATCTGTCTTGGCCACCAGTCTTGGCCATATATGGATTCTGTTGGTGATCATCTGGGAATACCCATATGTGAACTTTTAATTTATGTTATCCTTTATTAATATATATCGGACCAGTTACCCATATATGGAGATCCCTGTTACCCATGCATTCACAGATATGGCCTTAATAATGATGACATCAGGGATCTCCATATATGGGCATATAAAGAGTTAGCATTCTTCAGGTTAACATTCACCAGGTTAGCATTCACCAGCATCGGCAGGTCAGCATTCACAAGGTTAGCATTCACCAGCATACAAAAGGTTAGCATTCACCAGTGTCGACAGGTCCGCATTCACGCGTTAGCATACACCAGCGTTGGCAGGTCAGCATTCACCAGGTTAGCATTCAACAGCGTCGGCAGGTTAGCATTCACCAGGTTAGCATTCACCAGCATCGGACGAATGGGGCGTCAGAACAATGAGACGTCGGAAACAATGCCATGGGGGACTGAGATTTTTGGTCTGAGGGAACATAGGGCTGAGGGAACATAGGGTCCTATTTTGGGATGAGGGAACATAGGGCTGAGGGAACATAGGGCTGAGGGAACATAAGGCTGAGGGAACATAGGGTTGAGGGAACATAAGGCTGAGGGAACATAGGGCTGAGGGAGCTTGATTGCAGGGCCTAATAATAGCACAGCTATAAGAAACAAGAGGAATGGTCAGGATGGTCAGGGTGTGTGTTGGGGGTTAAGACCTGTCTAAGACTCAATTTTGAGCATATATTTATACAAAAAATATAGTTTTAAAAGCATGGTGTAGGCCCTTTAAGGTAAGGAACAAGGTTCGGTTTAGGCACTGTGTACGGAAGTTAACGTTTAGGAAGCCAGGTAGACCATTCCGAGGTCGCTGGATCTGAGCCCAGGGTGAGCGTTTTGGTATTCCTTTTACAGCTCTTTGTTTTATCTATCCCCCACGTAGGATGTGACGGCCACTAAGGGGAATGAGTTTGAGGACTACTGTCTCAAACGAGAACTTTTGATGGGCATCTTTGAGATGGGTTGGGAGAAACCCTCCCCTATCCAGGTATGACCTTCAACTGATGCTTCCTTGTGAATAACAGTTCTGTTCATATTCGTGACTTGTTTTACCTAACTTAGCTTAATTTAGCTGAAAACTCATTTTGTTAGGATGTGCACGCTTAAGCCCATTTCCCACATGTAATCCATAACGTCGCTGGATAACAAATATATCTGATATAAGATGGCATGGTATAATACATAATATAAATAATTTTAATTAATTAAAATGCTTCTTAGGAAAGATGTCTATGGGAGATTCTTGGGAAGAAATATTTAACTACCGGTATACATTGTACTGAAGTCTCTACAAGAAAACAAAAGTGAAAGTCATTAAGAGAATATGAAACTTATGCCTCCCTTATTAAAAGTCAAGACTTTGACCAGACAAAGCCTGTCAAAGGTCGTCTCGTCATACCTTATATTTCTAAATAGTAGCCCGGGCCTTTAATTTGCAAAACCGATTTGAAGTGAACCTCTAGCATTTAAAATAACTGGGCGGCTATTTGCAATACTTATTTGTATCGTCCACTTGTATGGCAGTCGATACACAAAACGGTGTTGTGTCAAACCCCAGCATTATTTTGTGATTCAGTTTGCATGAAACCAATCTGACTGCAATCTGGATAAGAAATAGTATTTGGGCTACCAGTCTGAACAAGGCATCAACGGCATTAATCATGTTTTAGAAAGTAGATTGGTACATTTTTTAAACTCATTTACTGCCACCACAAATCGACTCTGAGGGTTCCCTGCCACGATTTTCTTACCTTTTGACGTGGGCACGTGCGTGTCCATCGGGCACGATCCGCATGCACGCCACGGCCCGTTCGCAGCGTGCATGCTTTATTTTTGCTACACTGCCTGTCTTTGGGCATTGCACATAGGAGAAAGCGACTCGTTATTGCACTGAATTATTGTTATATAGTCCTGGAAATTGGCTTAAATATTCTGGAAAGGTTTTGGAAATGTTTTCGAAATTCATTGGTAAAAATGTGTGGGAACCCTGTTTAAAGTTTTATTTGATAGCAAGCTAGTGGAGAGAAAGTGGAATGACATTCCACTTTCATTCAATGATCATATAGCCACTTAAGATGGTGGGATGAACCTTTCTGAACCATAGGGATGCACCCAAACATGTGTTAACATAACATGTTCACTGCCAGGAGGAGAGCATTCCCATTGCCCTGTCTGGACGTGATATTCTGGCCAGGGCCAAGAACGGAACAGGCAAGAGCGGAGCCTACCTTATTCCACTGCTGGAGAGAATAGACCTGAAGAAGGACTACATACAGGGTGAGCTCTAAGTGGAACCATCCATGTACAGTACCTTGATTGTTCTTGTACCATTTCAGATTGGTTGTCGTGTCTGCTATTTCTGTTTCCTCGCTACTTCACAACATCCACAGTTAATAATATCCTCTCCACCATCCATCTCCCTCACTGTTGTCTTGCCATCCTCATGTTCTCATGTTCCCCGATCCAAGTCGGTAACTGGTGTCGCCAGAGAGAAACTCTGAGATTTTTATTCTTGTATTTGTTTTACTGAGAATAAGGTTATAAATAGCTTTAGGATTATGCATATCTTTCTGAGGTTAAGATTAGGGATAGGGTTAGGTTTTTCTATTGTTCTTATTCTCATTTTATTTTTTACCAAGCGGGTCTATTTGGTTATTTGTATACTCTTGAGAGTATCACTATCTACTGAGATTTGGAGATGCCCTGTCCATATTGAAATGTGCCTGTGTCTTACTCATAATCCTCTTATCTGCTTGTCTCTACTCTATCCATAGCCATGGTCATGGTTCCCACCCGTGAGTTAGCCCTGCAGGTGAGCCAGATCAGTATCCAGATCAGCAAACACCTGGGAGGAGTCAAAGTAATGGCTACAACCGGTGGAACCAACCTGCGAGATGACATCATGCGTCTGGATGAGACGGGTAAAGATGATCTGCACATTAACATGTTGGCCCCAAGGACCCTGTCCAATATTTTCAATACTTTTGCGGACCCCCCCTTCGCCCTTTTTTTTTACCATGAAATATTTATTTGTTATTAAAGACCAGTGTATATAAAGTTGTATCGTTTATATATTAAACAAAAATTGTGTCCCTTATTACCCTCCTCTTAATTTCATAATGGGGTTATTTGATATTTACTGCCCCTCGTTGAGACCGATGTATATCATGTCTGTTATGTTTTAATGGGACTCATTTATGCAGTGTTAAATAATTAAGAATACTCTTACAAGATGCTATGCATTCAGAGATGCTACCCTGCATAGCATCTTGTTGAAATATTATCTTAGACCTATCTACAATTAATAGCAAAGGCTATTAGAGTTGGGGCCCCTGTTGTGCTGTATTGTTGGTCTTCAAAATCCTTTTCTCCCCTCGTCCACATCAGTGTTTTTTCCCTTTCTCTAAAGGTCCATAATGCATTTATAGCTTTCCCCCTGATCAACCTGGTCAGTCCTAATGTTTTGTGAACTGTGTGTAAATTGTTTCTCCTCCTGTTACCCCATCAGTGCATGTGGTCATCGCCACGCCTGGCAGGATCCTGGACTTGATAAAGAAGGGAGTCGCCAAAGTGGACAGAGTCCAGATGATGGTGATGGATGAGGTATGATTTAATAATAAAGAATATAATGTACCGTCATAAAAACCTGACAGTTTATCATATGTGAATCAATGTGATTGTGTATATATACTGTAGCAAATGTAGTTTGAACAATTCAGAAGCATACAATTTAATTTCACATAAGACTGCTTACTTCCAGCAATAATCATCAACCTGCAAGGCTGTAAAACGGTTAACAGAAATCTGATTAATTGTGATTACAAGATCAGGATTATCACTCTAGTTCTAAACACAAAACAACGTTTATCTTCATCAGTTTTCTATTATATTAATAATTGTCAACTGTATTAACAAAAACAATCATTCCCCTTGTGAATTGCACCTTCGCTAAAACCCACCCCAACAGCAAGTGTCCAATGCTAGCTTGGCAACCGTTGCTAAACTGGCATATGGTTTGGCACTCTTCTGTCACCTGTCAGCTGTCGGTGTTAAATCGCCCGCACACACACACAATCATTTGCAACAGTAATAGCAAGAATAGGAATACCACGATGATGACTATGAACCAGCAACCGATTCCACATACCCAGGAAGGATGGAGGGTGCATTTTTCACTCCTTTGCTAATACTTATCACCATAATCTGCTGTTCATATTTTTGATAGCAGATTTTTGTGTTATGGAGGGAGACAGGAACTTCTAAAGTCAAAATTCAGATTCACAGGGGCGCCTAGTGGTCAAGGCGCATACCACATACTAGGCTATGATGCCTGCTGGCGTCGTCGGTTCGATTCCCGATCCGGACGACCTTGGCCACATGTCATTCCCCATCTCTCTCCCCATTTCCTGTCAGTCTACTATCTTATCAAATAAAGGCATAAAAAAGCCCAAAAAAAATCTTTAAAAAAAAAAAGAAATCTGATTCACAGTGTGTTGTGCGGGTGTTTAGGATTCCGCACATTAAAGTATTATTAATTAATTTGTTTGTCTATGTATCTATTTAACTGCTACGATTTGCAGTATTTACCATTTTGTGCGGTACATGAAATCGCCTGTCCAGTGATAATGACCTTAAAGGACAACTTTGTTTTTTTTACAAGGGTTCATATTTTAGATTGTAATTAGGGAAAAAGATGAGTGTTAAACTGTTTTCATTTACTGCTTTCTATCGTTTTAGCCATTTTATCGATTTTCGAGCAAGCGAAGCTTGAATTCTACATTTGATACCGTGACCCTATCGAAAATCTAGCACATTTTGTTGGTGATTCACATTGGCACAGACTCTTCTTTGTCACAATATAATAAATGGAGTCTACTTCCTCCCAGGCGGACAAGCTGCTGTCTCAGGACTTTGTGGTGCTCATTGCGGATATCATCAGCTTCCTGGCCAAGAACAGGCAGATCCTGCTCTACTCTGCAACCTTCCCCATCAGTGTGCAGAAGTTTATGGTGAGTGGTCAAACGAACTGCCTGCCGCAGCTCTCAGTCACACTAGCATGCCTTTCTCAACTTTGGCAAGCTTGCCCTATCCAATTGTCAAGCTTTGATAAATTGTCCATTCCATATACAGTTAGGTTGTTTTTGGAGCGGTGAAAGCGCTCCCAATAGACAGGTATGTCTGTGGCTGGCTGGCTATGTGGCTGGCAGGCTGGCTGGCTGGCTGGCTGGCTGGGTATGTCTGTAGCCTGGCAATACCTTGAGTGGCCACACAAGTTAAAGGAGGGGCGCTGTTGTGCAGGCACAAACACACACACACACACGCACGCACGCACGCACGCACGCGCGCGCGCGCGCGCGCACACACACACACACACACACACACACACACACACACACACACACACACACACACACACACACACACACACACACACACACACACACACACACACACACACACACACACACACACACACACACACACACACACACACACACACACACACACCACACACACACACACACACACACACACACACAGAGATTCACCGCTCCACTTCGAACCGAGGTTTGATTTTTGACCATGCTCTACTGCAGACAGTCACACAAACCGAACAATTTAGATGTAGTCTTAAAGGAGTAGTTCACCCCCAAAATGACTTTTTGAGCGGTGGTCCCGCCGCTCCTGTGATTCGCTTTCAAGATGTTACTGGCTGGCTGGCTGGCTGGCTGGCTGGCCGGCTGGCCGGCCGTGTATGTCTGTCGCCTGCCATACCTCTCATGACCACACACACAGACCACACACACACACACACGTTAAAGGAGGGGCGCTATTGAGCAGGGCAGGCAGACAACACACACTCTCTCTCTCTCTCTCACACACACACACACACGCACGCACGCACGCGCGCGCGCGCGCGCGCACACACACACACACACGGGTAGCAATGAGGGCGCGCACACACACACACACACACACACACACACACACACACACACACGATTTAAAAAATAAGAAATCGTCAAATCGAGTTTCACTTTAATTAGGGTAATTCTTACTCATTGGAGCCTTGCAAGGGGCAAAACGTACACAGCCCGGTCCTCCTAAAGCAGGACGACAAGGTCCGACACCAAATTAATACTGATTTCTCTCTGATGTGTAATTTCTTTGATGCACATGCAGCGCACGTCAGACTGTGTGCTGTGGCAGAGCTCACCACAGCACTGCGCTCACTCGCGCTGGTACAGGCAGCAAACAGAACAAACGCTGCTGAGCTGGTAAACTTACTTATTGTTGTAGTTTGAAAGAAGCTTATTATGCTGTGTTACCCACCTACTGTAGTCCTACTGTCCCTATCACTGTGTTAATTTTGCGTCGGGAGACTCGGGAAGCAAAGCGCTTCGCCTCCGTTTACAATCAATCAACATCTCCGTGCATGAGCAGTGCAGGGGCGGCCTTAGCTATTTTTTCACCCGTTTCACCAGCCTCCAAGAGCTGGCTTGTTTTGGCTGTTTTGTCACTCACTATTGATAAGGAAACACTAAGTTAACCAAGTTAACTTCTGTATGTGATTGTTGCGCAACTAAAGTTATTATTATTAGTATTATTGTTTTATTACATTTTGCTATTTGGCTATGTAAAAAAATAAAACAAATAAAACAATTTTAAAAAAAAATTTCCTTGCATTTTTTAAATGAAAACAACATAGTTGAAACAATGTATTATTCTTTTACCAAAAAATGGAAATCGTAATCGAAAATCGACTTTTCTGAGAAATAGATCGAGATTTTATTTTTAGGCCACATCGAACAACCCTAACACACACACACACTCAGTCAAGAGATATTTAGAGCAGCAGACCCATAAGTACTGCAACTCCCGCTGCACCCACCCAGTAATGCTGTTGCGCAGCCTCCACAACCACCGCTCACTTCACACGGGTGTGATTTTTTTCTATTGATTACTCATGCCATGGAGACTAGAGTTCAATAATATTTTTTGTGTTTTGTCGCATTCCTGTAAAAAAATGTGATAACAATAAATGTACCCCCATTCGTTACCATCCAGAATCAATGGGGGTAAATGGAACTCTAGTCTCCATGGCATGAGTAATCAATAGAAGTCATTTTGGGGTGAACTACTCCTTTAATAATCTTGGCATAGTTGATAGCAGGGACCATGCTGCTGTATTCATTGAACCATACTCGAGTCCAGATCTTGATGTTGAATTTAAAAGCATGCATACTTTGAGTCTTATTTATGTCTCCCCTCATTCACTTCTCTTCCTTTTCTTGTCTCTCTGTATCTTTGCCTCCAGGCCAAACACCTCCAGAAACCCTATGAGATCAACTTGATGGAGGAGCTGACTCTGAAGGGCATTACTCAGTACTACGCCTACGTCACTGAGAGGCAGAAAGTCCACTGTCTCAACACACTCTTCTCCAGGGTAATGGACTCACTCCCACATCTACTCTTGCACAGAAATAATGTAATGTCCTACTACCTGGGCTTTCGAACCCCAGTCTCCCGCATGAATTACCAAATCTACAACTCTTCCAACCAGTAAGACGCCCTAATGTCGAGAAGCTAGGGGGCGAGGTCGTGCTGAAACAACAGACTGACACCAGTGTTTTTGACAGCAATTTTTTATTTAGTTATAGTCATAGTCTTTTGAATAAAATTTCATTTAGTTTTAGTCATAATTTAGTCACCTGAAAAGTATTAGTTTTAGTCAAATTTTAGTTGACTAAATATCATACGATTTTAGGCGACTAAATCTACAGTTGATTTAGTCGACTAAAATGTTTTCTTTTGGCAGGCCTTGATGGCATCGTAATGACTGATTTTCCCCTTATTTGTGTGCTGAAAATAGCCGATCTACAAGCTCACTGTTAGCTTGTAGATCGCTATTCTCAGCACGCAACACCTGAGAGCAACCAAACATAAAATGACTGTCTTCTCCACTAGTTTTTATTTTGTTGACGAAATTGTCAATATATTTAGTCTTAGTTTTAGTCATCACAGCTTGGTTTGTATTTAGTTTCTATTTAGTTTTCGTCAGTGAAAAAACCACAGTCGACAAACATTTTTCGTCATAGTTTTATTCGACAAAATCAACACTGACTGACACAATATGTCCATATATGGGCATTCCCAGATATGGGTTTAATATTGATGACATTAGGGATCTCCATATATGGGCATAAAAGGGACAAGGACGGAATTAATTTGCTTTGCAAGTGTGACCTGCGTCGTGACAACCACCCTGGCTATCATGAGACTGACACAATATGTCCATATATGGGCATTCCCAGATATGGGCTAAATATTAATGACATCAGGGATCTTGGCCATGTATGGAGCGTACCATGAGGCGTGTATGACGCAAGGACCAGATATGGCCATTCCCAGACATGGGCTTCATATTGATGACATCAGGGATCTTGGCCATAATATGCCGGACATGATCTGCAGGTTTTCATACTAAATGTGACCTCCGGTCGCAATAAGACGTCCCTGTTTGGTCAGGAGAGAGATTTCATTATGTGCTTCATTCAGTACTTGTCAATAATGTGTCCTTCCTGAAACAAAGGTTTACATTTCTCAATGGAAGAGTAGGGAGATCACCTCCGACTACTGCAGATGTACTACGTTGTATGCTCCTTTTTTCCCTTAGGGCTCGAACACACACGATATTGCGTGGTCGGCGAGTCATCAGATCGTTAGAGTATTTCACACTACACAAGTGACTTTCTTGAAATCGGCAGTTATAATATCGTTGTGGTTTTCGCCGACAAGATTGATCACCGACAAGGGATCACAGACTGCCAGATATTTCACCAGGATGCATCCCCGATACATAGCCAATATTACATTGTTTTTATTCTATCTATTGTGCACAAGAGCGGGCACTAATGATTTTCCGTCAATCACCGCACGTCCACGCACGCAAGCACGCGCGCGCACACACACACGTTCGATGTTTTCATAATAACACCAGCCATGCTGCGGCATGGTTTTATAAACATATTGTGAGATGTATTGGTTTTATATTGCTATGAAACAGCATCTATATTATTATGATGAAAATCATTATTTAACAGCAATATTACTACCAATAAGACACCTGAATTTATCCTCGGAATAAAGGTCTATTAGGCTATTCATGATATATCCATTCCATACAGACAGACAGACGTTCTGTCTGTGATCACATAATGTCTGCTCTCATAGTCTCATTTAACACAGATCTTCTTGGGGTGCGCTCGCAACCTCTTTCATACTCTATGATGTCCAGTTTACGACAGAGCCAAATATCAATTGCTAGATATCTAGAAACATTCGGAAAGAAATCGCCGAGAGCTAAAATCGCGACCAGATCTTCTCGCAGTGCTTTTCACACACAACGAGCAAAACCTCGGCGAGCAAAGCCTGATCTTGCTACAGATCGTTGTTTTTTTGGCGAGCGCCAAAAAAGGTCGGCGACAGCACAGTAGGCTCATAAAGTCGGGTTGTTCGAGCCCTTAAAGGAGTAGTTCACCCCCAAAATGACTTTTTTTCTATTGATTAGTAATGCCATGGAGACTAGAGAATAATATTTTTTGGTTTTTGTCGCATTCCTAAGACAAAAATGTGATAACAATAAATGTACCCCCATTCGTTCCGGATGGGGACCCGTTTCGAAACGGGTCTCCATCCGGAATCAATTTGCTCTATCTAAAAGCCACAGTGCATTGATGTTTTGTGAGCTTGTAGATTGGCTATTTTGTTTTTGTGCCAAATGTTTGACCCAGAATAAGGACACAAGGGAATAAGGACATAATGAATCGTTTATGCATTTGTCAATACACTAATTAACACGGGCAATGAACAATACAGAGGCTTTCAGGCAATTTGTATCACTTGCCAAACCTACAGTATGCGATGGCAAGGCTTACGGCTGCTTACTAATGGCTTTCTTCTACTATGGTATTGCTGCTTGTAAATTCTAAGCACTAGTAGATAATAGTTCATACTTAATTCTTTGTCTTTAATGATTTCGCTCTCTTGGCCTTTTCTTGTACAGCTGCAGATCAATCAGTCGATCATCTTCTGTAACTCTACTCAGAGGGTTGAGCTGCTGGCCAAGAAGATCACCCAGCTGGGATACTCCTGTTTCTACATCCATGCCAAGATGATGCAGGTACGGGACAATCTCATCTGAAGGAAATGGCTAATTATAGATGTTTTACTGCAGGGGTCTTCAACGTTTTCAGGCCAAGGACCCCTTAGTTGATAGAGAGATGAAGCAGGGACCCCCACAACCTTTCAGAGATTCCATATAGTTTCATCGTTTGACAGCAAAATCATCGATATTTAACCACTTGAACCGTCAATACTTAATAAACTTGACCTTTTACTCTGTACTCTACACCAAACCTCTTTGTCGAAAATAGCTGATCTACAAGCTCACAATGCCTCGCAGCACGAGGCGTTGTGAGCTTGTAGATCTGCTATATTGGCTACAGTTCTCAGAATATGGACGCTAGGGTTCAAGTTGTTAATAATAAAAGGATTGGAAGATTTGAAGGACCCCCTGTAGTAACTCTGAGGACCCCCTAAGACCCCCTGTTGAAGACCCCTGTTTTACTGTATATAATTGTTTGCCTTACTGTGTATTATTGAATAATGTTTTAGTTGTACTTGTACAGTAATTTGATGTTTTTCTTCTTTTTTCTTTTTTTCCTAGGAATACAGAAACCGTGTGTTCCACGACTTCCGAAATGGTCTTTGCAGGAATCTGGTCTGCACTGGTCAGTTCATTTTCCTGTTTTCCTGTTGTGAAACTTAAAGGGATATTACACTTTCAAAAAACTTTTGGTCATTGTATGGTCTAATCAGGCTTGTATGAACACCCTGAACAGTTTTTAATTTGCTTCATTCAGTATTTAGATATTTGATGTAAATGTTACCAGCTCCAACACGCCCAGGCCCTCTCCACATACACACCCATTGTAACTTCAAACTCCATTTTAACCATGATAGATTCATTAAAAACACCCATTATTTTTTCTGGTGACTCATAATACCCTCCTAATACGTGAGCAGACCGTGTTTTTTCAATAACTTTTTTCATTTATTTTCAATAAAATATTATTGTATTTAATGTTTTCCATTTTCCCTAAGAATTATTAAAAATAAAAGAAAAATCACACCCGTGTGAACTGAGCGGTGGTTGTGTGTGTGTGTGTGTGTGTGTGTGTGCGTGCGTGTGTGTGTGCGTGTGTGTGTGTGAGAGAGAGAGAGAGAGAATATTGCAGTTGATGCTCAGACTAGACTCAAGAGCACCCTCTCTGGTCACTGAGTGGTAGTTCAGGCTACATACACACATACATACATACATACACGGATACACACACGGCCATGCTATGGAGCGGTCTACCACCGCTCAAAAAGTTATTGAAAAAACACGGTCTGCTCACGTATTAGGAGGGTAGTATGAGTCACCAGAAAAAATAATGGGTGTTTTTGATAAATCTATCATGGTTAAAATGGAGTTTGAAGTTACAATGGGTGTGTATGTGGAGAGGGCCTGGGCGTGTTGGAGCTGGTAACATTTACATCAAATATCTAAATACTGAATGAAGCAAATTAAAAACTGTTCAGGGTGTTCATACAAGCCTGATTAGACCATACAATGACCAAAAGTTTTTTGAAAGTGTAATATCCCTTTAAACCAAAGTGTTCCCATGTTGTTCCCACGTCAAGTGTTGACCATAGTTTCTCATCCTCTTTTTTTCTCCATCAGATCTCTTCACCAGAGGTATTGACATTCAGGCCGTTAATGTTGTCATCAATTTTGACTTCCCTAAGAATGCAGAGACCTACCTCCATCGCATTGGAAGATCAGGTATGACAGGTTTAATTCCTCATAACTCCAGGCCTTTATCAATAGATATTTAAATGAGCCAAGGGCGATTTTATCTTTTTCAATATATTTTACCTGTAGGCAGGATGTAATGTAACTGCCAATTGTAATGTGGCGAAGAACATAATACTGTATATTCTGTGCAAATCTTTGAATATAATATACTTTTTTGAACTGATTCTATAAATGTTTTCTAAATCCCTCTAAGGTTTTTTTGAAAAACGCATGTTTCTATGTCAGTGGTTCTCAAACCTTTTCTTGTCAAGGACTCCCAAAATGATATGTAATTGGCTACGGACCCCTGTCTCAAAATATTTAGTTCCAGGGACCCCCAGAAGCAAAATCTGACTTACAAATGTTCGCTCTAAAAATGCATACAGTATATTCAAAGATTTGCACAAATGTTCACGACTTTTCAAAAAGAGTGTGGCACTCGGTGCCTTGGCACTCGGTGCCGCACGGTGAGCTTGTATGTCTGCTATTTTTCAATAGCTAAGGTATAAAATAAATAATTCCAGGTCTTAATGGGTTATATGGTTTTATTTTTCACATTCTCTTAAGGGAGGTTTGGTCACCTGGGCTTGGCTATCAACCTGATCACCTCGGAGGATCGATTCAACCTGAAGGCCATCGAAGACCAGCTTGTGACCGACATTAAGCCCATTCCTGGAAGCATCGACAAGAGCCTGTACGTGGCTGAGTTCCACTCTGCCAACCCCGACTGTGAGGTCGAGGAGGTCGAGGAGAAGTCGGGACGCCAACAAGACAACTCTTAAGCTGGTGAGAATCGAGCCAGTGACTGCATTTCACTGTACTTATTTGCTAGGAAATTCTTAACTTGTATTTAAATGAATTTAACTGCTAAGACAAATTATCCTTTAACAGTTTTTGAAATTAGGCAAGTTTCTGTTATTGCTAGCCAAAAACCATGTGTATCATTTATCTTTTAGAGAAATATGACTCTGTTTTCCTTACCGTAGTTGTTTTCTTCCCTACCATCTAGGCCACTGGGACACAGCAGGCTTTTGCACAAATATCAGCGCTTGCACACAAGCTTCAGGCAACTTTGAGTTTAACATTTTGCAATCTTTTATTTTCAAAGCCTGTGAAATGGATGTAACGGCTGGTTTTAGTCCTTTCCTTTTTCCCCTTTTTCTTTTTAACCCCCTTTCATCATTGATGAGAACTGCCCACTGATTACTTTGTCCACTTGAAGTAATTTTTAGCTCATAATTAGCTCAGGCATTGTCATTATTTCCCAGTACTTACCTTTCTTTCTAAATATACCCTGCTAAAGGTAAATATGAACAGTGTGCAGTAGATTGTTATTGCATTGCTGCACTGCCACAAACACAAATAGATTTCAGCGCTGTTCTGAACCCGTCTGAATATGTTGTCCCCGAAGACCACTATCGAAACCATTACCAGCAAATATTGAAAGGGTGGTTTCAATTTCCTTTTTTTTTTAAACTATGGTGTGCTCACACCAGCCATTGCTGTACTCCACTAACACCACTCTTGTCACTAAGTGCCTTAATTACTTCCACATGCACTCGGATCCATTCATAACCTCCCTGTCTGCTTGTCTCACACAGCCAGAAAAATTATAATTTTTATTTGAACTGGCCAAATGTCTAAAAAAACAACATTTCTATATAGTAATGCTGCAGAGTTAGACAAACACTAGGGACAGAGTTATTTTGGACCGTTTGGGAGTGCAGGGTGAAGAACACTCACCATGAAAATTAAATAAAATCTTACCATGAGAGCAACAAATAAGAGCATACCTGATGCATAGATGGTCATCTAGATGAAAAACCCTGTGATGAATAATCCATCTAGTAAATACAACACAGATGATGGTGCTAACTCTGAAAATCACGGTAGTATATTCGCTTACGGTACATTACTTAAGTGTGACATCAGATGTACAATAAAAAAAAGGACAATTCAAAAAGGGCTGGAGACGAAAACAGCTGGCATCGCAACGTGTTGATCCCTATTTGGCTGCTCCTTTTCCACCGTCATAAACTGTTTTCAGTAATACACAGGCAGGGACGCTCAACAACCTTAACAAAATGGTAATTACAACCAAAAACAGAAATGGCGTTTCAGTTTGCCTCATCCCTCTTCCAACAGCCAGACAAATTATGAGCACAAATTAGATTAATTATATAGTAACCTGGATTTACTAAATCCTCCATTATGCAAGTGTTGGGTGTCGGGGGTGTTAGAAACTTGACTCCAACTCCTCTACTGCATCTTGAATGTGGACATTTCTTTTTAACGTGAACATTGCAATAAAAAAGGGCAGCTTCATTTAAAACGTGACTGTTTTCCTGTCACTATGAATAATCGTTATTTGTGGAGTTATGTGATTTAAGCTCCCCTAAAACTAGATGGGCCCCATGTTGATGCAATGGATGGTCGCCTACATCCAAGCAAACAGGGTTGGACATTTAACACCAGCCACCAGTTTAGCACAGGTAAATTGTGGTTCAGATTGGTAAGGTAATTATGTAGGCTACTAGCCGTATTGGTAGGTTGCCAGCCATCATGTCATGTGTATGCTGTTTTGCTTTTTTTTTTTTTTTTTTTTGGTTGGTAAAATGGTCATAGTTTAGCTTTATTCTCCACCTGCCACTGTGACTGGTGGTGCAGGGGGTATTTCTTTTATATATTTTGTCCTGAAAAGTAACTGTCACAAGGGCTAACGTGTCAGACTGGTTCAGAACAGTCCAGGCTAACAACATTGTTAGGCTATTGCTGAACTTTGCATTTTAATCTTAAAATATTTCTATCACTAAGCTGACTAGAGTTGTGTGTATTTTGAAAGGTTGGAAAAGGTCAATTGTAGAAGTTAATGAACATTGTAATTGATGCAAAACTATTTAAATTATTTCTACAATTGTCTCTTTACCCTTTCAAATATCTTACTTCACTGGACAAAGTTGTATAATTTCTTAATTGGGCATTTTGGACCCTGCTTAATTATTTTTTATTTTAACCCCCTTATCAGTCTCAACTGTGTGTGAATGTATTAGATGCCACTGCATATTTTGCAACCCAGTGGGGATGCTGGGGAATGCCAATGTGTATTTTTGAATTAGTAATTCATTCTTCTTGCTGTCCCTCATCCAGCATTACAAGAGTGACACCCAGCATACAAAGTCAAACTCTTTTGATATGGTGCACATGAAATTACTACATTACAAACAACCAGTTTCTTAATGTAGTTTATGCACTATTTTGCTGCTTTGAGAGCAAAACCATGTATCTTTAGCAAGTAAAACATTTAAGAAATTAGTGTTTTGTTCTCAGATTGGACAGCCGTGCAGAATTTCTGAATTGGGTTTTATGGGGTCATGATACTAAATGTATCATGGATTGAATCAACATCACTTTTTTTTTTCTTTTTTTTTTTTTTTTAAATAGTGGGACGTCCTTTTTCTTTCCCCAGCACAGCTGTGTTTGCAAATGTGAAAATGTGAGTGACTATCTTTCTTTTTGTTTTAGTTTTTTCTATCCCTTTCTTTTTGGAGGATTGGGATCTACTTTGAAAGCGAAATTGTAGCATCTGAACTGGCAGCTGTGATGTCTTTCTTTTTCTTTTTTTCTCCCCTTACAGAGCTTTCATTAGTTATGGAAAACAAATGCAGAAAACCTTTTCTTTTTTTATCTTTTTTTTTTTTTTCTTCTTCTTTTTTACAATGCTTAAAGCATGTAAGGGGATCTTATGATGCTTTAACATGGGGTTTTGTTCGGTTGGGGTTTGCATAAGCCAAGTCTTGATTGGGTGCTTCTTATGGCATCTTGACTTTAGATTTTTACTCTCTCTGGTATTTAAACTTCCCGTATAACAGTGGCACAACAGCAATAGTTTTTGAACTGAAACCTAATATTTCCCCCCCCCCCCATAGTACAGATTGTGAAATCCTTGGGCAATTAGCTTTTGTCCAATGCTAGCTTAGCAACCGGCAGCTTGCCAAGGCTGTTGCCAAGGCAAACCTTGGCAAGCAGGAAGTTATTCTAAGCTAGCATTGGACAAAGGCTTTTTGGGAGGGGCATAGCTACTGGCTAATTAGCTTGCTTCTTTTTTTAAGTGCCAGAGAGAGTACCAAACTTAGCGTAGGTAGAGAGTTTCTTCATTGTGATCCTCGTGACACTGTTGTTTCTGTGATGGATAATCAAAGTGCTGTGATTGTTTTGGAGAACTTGCTCCTATTTCACTATAGGGCAATCTTTATACGAGGTGTTCAGCATCGCTTTGAGGAAACAAATTGTAAATGATGAAATGTTTAAACATGTCGTTTACAATGTTATATATATATATATATATATATATATATATATATATATATATATATATATATATATATATATATATATATATATATATATATATATAAAATGATTGCTTCATGGTGGTGGAGGTAGACTTTTGTTTTAAATATCTATACTGACTTTCAGGATTTACATTGAAGCAAAACCAAGTGTGTGTGTGTGTGTGTGTGTGTGTGTGTGTGTGTGTGTGTGTGTGTGTGTGTGTGTGTGTGTGTGTGTGTGTGTGTGTGTGTGTGTGTGTGTGTGTGTGTGTGTGTGTGTGTGTGTGTGTGTGTGTGTGTGTGTGTGTGTGTGTGTGTGTGACATGCGGACAAATGTGTGCAAGACACGGAAGCTGTTTGTAATTAAGGTTTGTGCGTTCTAGTGGATGAAAGATGTTACGTGGGTGACTGTGAAATGTTTACATGCAGCTTCATATAAACAATCTGCTCAAGAACTACACAAGCATTAGATTAACTGAATTGAGATATTTCAATTTGTTTGAAGATAAGTGTTTTCAGAGTTCCATTCAAGCATTCCATGGGCTTCTGAGGTCTAGCTGGACTATTTGTGTTCAGTTTATTTTTATCAGCATTAAACTTGTCCCATAAATATTGAGGCTGCATGTAATCATAAGGTGTATGTCAGGTTTCCTTGTTGTATTGTGCTTATATGCACAGGTTGTTTTATGTTTGAGACATACAATCAGTTTTGGTCCATTCATCAGGGATGTATTTTCTCTCTCTCCCCCCCTCCCCCTCTTTTTGTTTTATATATTCAGGATTGTTTTCCTGCATATTTAAATGTTTTTATATATATATAGTTTTGTTCCTGATTACATCCCTGTCATTACATATTCACCCTTGTGACCTAAGAACAGAATATGCCAAAAATGGATTAGTGTTTTTGTACCCCATGAGCTGGGTCTAGAGTTAATGTAATTGTTCAGGATTGAAACGGGCAGTCATTCAAAACCTTTGTTGCAAAATGTGTTGGCAGTTTCAGATCCCTCCTTCCTCAAAATGTCTTATAAATGTTATTCCCTTGCTAATTTAAACTATATTTCAACCATCATCAATAATTGGCTGCTATTATCTGGTCACAAAGGAGATTATGTTAATGACACGAAAGAATGTTGAAAGAGTAGCGTCATCTGGTCAAGTGATGTATGTCTCATATGTTTGTGCTCCTCTTAACCACTTTCAGCCTGGCATCGCTATTTTTGGCATGTCGTTACAGGCAAAGATTTTCAAAATGTTCCAAACATAGCAGTTCTATGTGCGTTGCATTGCAACACATTGTGAGCTTGTAGATCAGCTATTGGACATTTTGAAATAGGGCTTAAGTGGTTATGGCAGGTGTTTTTGTTTAAATGGGGAGGGAAGGGGTGGGTTGGGGCAATATTTATTTGAAACCAATTTTGGAAAAGGGTAACCATGTTCAGAAAAGTATTGTGAACATTGAATAAGAACAAGGAAAATGCTTTTAATTTGGGGTACAAAGTCAAATGACAGGGATTACAGCTTTTGGGGTTTGGGTAATTGTTCATTGATGGAAATGTGCAGCAGCGAGTTTCCTTAGCCCCTGTTTTATTGCTGCTGTTGGATAGTGAAATTGAACTGGGTCTGTTAATTTAGTAGATCTGCCATGCTTCGTGAGGTTTCAGCCAAATTTACTAAGACACTTTCTCTATGATTGTTGCATTTGTATGCTGTTAAAAAAAAGAACATTGATTATCAAAAAGTGATCCTTATGGCGTTCAAAATTCATATTAAGCTGTTATAGCCACAGCATAACCCCAAATGGTACTTCCACATTCACTTGAGGCTTTTTAGACACCAGATACTCCTGTGTTCTCTCGTTTTTGTTAAGTTGCTAACTTAAAAGACGACTTGTTTTCAGTCCCAGTTCAAATGGAAAAACTAAGGACTTAAATTGGGTCCATCTAAATCCTCTGCCCCTTCTCGTTGACCAAGTAGGTGGTGTTTTATTTCTAGACACTACATGGCACAGTAAGATCTCCTTGTCATAGAGATCAATAGATTACAAAACAATTATTTTGATTGGCCTATATTGTATCAAAGAAAATGTCATTCATTTTGTGTTTGAATATCCTAGCCTCCCTATAAATGTGGTGAACAGATGAGGAACAGTATTTCAAGAACTTGCTGATCACTCTGTTCTGCTGACAATGCAAGGGATGATGAAACTAAATAAATGTAACCGTCATTCAAACTGTTTTGAGTTTTTGGTGTTTGTATGTGTAGATAGCTATTAGGACAAACTGCCACAATTGTAGTTTCCATACAATTAGACCTATGCTACTGCCACAAACACATGATGCAGAATATCTTGATCACACATCTCATGACCCATCAGCCCGACGGGCACCGGTCTAGTTCTAAGTAATTGTGGGCTCGCCTGTAAGGCGAGCACACTTTAGATATTGTCATTATTTATCTATCAGTTCTCCTCAATACTTCGGTATCTTACTACTCCTACATACTTAGACAGAAAATGAAAATAAAAACATCAATGTGTTCAGCTTACTGTGGCGACGTGTGCTATTATTTTTTACAGCAATCGGCCAAATGGTGGCGCTGTAGGAAGCCTTCGAAAGTGCAAACTTTGAACAGGTATAGCTCATGCTGTGTTTGAGGTACAGCCATGAAACCTGAATACACGTACGCGTCTCCTCATGCCGAACAACTTTTACGCTCTGACTTTTAACCTCTGACCTTTAGATCCCCCACGATTTTGAATTATATGAAAAACAGTAAAAATCTATCTCCTCCTGGGATTTTTGCGTTACACGCACAAAACTTTTTTCACATGAACTTTGGACCAATACGGTCAAACTGTGTGGTCGGATTTCTTTTAAAGTGAAATGTAAATTTTTAATAATTCAATCAATATTGCGGTTTTATGCAAATTATTCTTCTGCCTCTAAATCATACATGCAAAGTTACACGTTCATGGCATTTGGCAAAGATGTAGAGGGTTAGTCAAAGTATCACTGAAACCAATTTTATTCCAATAAGGCCAAAGGGGGGCGCTATACGAAGCGTTTGAAAATTCAAACTTTAAACGGGCATAAGTCATGCCCTGTTTCGTTTGAAGACATGCAACTTGCTTACACGCGTGCTTTGACTCAAGCGGAAGACATCTGTGTCTTTGTTAAGTATGCTCCGCCCTTATATTTTCCGCCATTTTGAGCAGTTTGTAAAACGCTTAAACCCGCTTTCATTCTGGAATTTTCGCGTCACGCCCACAAAACTTTTTTTACATGAACTTTGGACCAATATCTAAAGATCTGTCAGATCGGATTGTTTTTTTTAAATTGAAACATGCTTTTTTAATTCAATGAATATTGCAGTTTTATGCAAATTATTCTTCTGCCTCTAAATCATACATGCAAAGTAACATGTTCATGGCATTTGGCAAAGATGTAGAGTGTTAGTCCAAATATCACTAAAACCAATCTTACTCCAATTGGCCAAAGGGGGGCGCTATATCATTTTGAGCAGTGTGTGAAACGCTTAAACCCGTTAGGATTTTTTTAGCAATTTGCATGAAACATTATTATTTTGGCTTTGGTCGCAATAAGATTCCAATTTAGCATAGTGCTGTGGAAAAACAGTACTGACATTTCAAGGAATTTTCACTTTGCTATGTTAAAAATCTTGACAGTCCTGTGACTTTGACCCAAGACCCCCATGTTTGCCAGTTGACCTTCAAACTACCCCTTGCTTTACAATAGGCTACATCCACCCACCCTATGGCTACGCATTGCAACCAAACGACCTGAAGTTCGACCTATGAAAGAATTGGACCTCCCCTTTGCAGTCGGCTACATGTCGATTAGCCAATTGTCTTGGGGAGAAGGTGTGACCATGAGCTGGAAACCACGCCCCAGAGTTTGTGCTTGCTGGTTCTAAATTAAATGATTGGCAGGCGTTTCAGCCAAACGGATTTTCTGAACGAGATCGCTTGTCCAATCACTGTGGCGAGTCAGAAAAAGAGGTGGGCCATTGGTCCTGCCGGATGTAACCTCTCGTTGCATCGTCCTCTGGAAATCACAACGTGAGTAACCAACATTAGCTACCTGGTTTATAAAGTCAATTCTCAATGAAAATGGCAAAAATAGACTTAGTATTTTCACCGTTAGCCAATTGATTGAATGGCATTTATTGTACATGAACAGGAGAAGTGTTTGTCTCGTGTAACAGTGTCAGACACTTTAATTGTGCTGAATGGAAAGCTAGCTAGCAACAATTGCTACACACCTGATTTAGCTTGCATTAGCAGCTTTGCTAACGTTATAATATGACCGACACAGGCGAACCATTTTTCCATTAAAAACGTCTTAAAAGGAAACTGCAAAGTGACCAAATGTTTGTCTCCTCCATTCATAATCTAGTGTTGCAATGTTGTAAACCAACATGGTTTGCTGCTTGCCTTTTGCCTGCTTATCTCTTATGAATGAGTATAGGCTATCCAATGGGGAAAATAGAATTATTGTCAACCTGCAGTCACAGTGAACTATCAAATGGATGTCTACTTAATGTTCAATCGTATTTGGTGTGAATCTACTGACACTGGACATAGTTGAGGCCTTGTGCCAATATATCATTTTCATACTTATTAATATTAATACGCCAAGAAAGATGTACAGTGGTGGTAAAAGTACTAAAATGTGTTAAGTAAAAGTATCAATATTGCAGTGGAGAAATACTGTTACAAGTAAAAGTTAGGAATTCAAAATGTACTTAAAGTACAAAAGTATTATCATCAAATTGTACTTGAAGTACAAAAGTATTGTCATCAAAATGTACCAAAGTACTCGATCATTATGCAGAATCTTTTGAAAATATATCTACAAGCTCACAATGTGTCTCATTGTGAGATTGTGGATCGGCTATTTTCAAATGGTCAAAATATGTATATGTAATGTAAGGGTAATGTATGTTTTGTAATCTACATCGGCAAAGTAACTTGTTACTAAAGCTGTCAAATAAATGTAGTGGATTATAAGTACAGGTACAGTATTTGTCTCTGAGATGTAGTGGAATAGAAGTAAAAGTATTGGACATACTCAAGTAAAGTACAACTACCTCAAAACTACTTGAGTACAGTACTTGAGTAAATGTAGTGTACTTAGTTACTTTACACCAGTGGTTCTCAACCTGGGGGTCTCCAAATTATTTTGGGGGGTCCCCAGATGATTAACTTAATGCGCAACATTGTTTTCTCACTCAACAGTAAACAAACCAGTATAAAGTTTAAGTGTATTGAGGGTATCTGCACAAGTGACAATTTAAGGACTTTTTAATACGTCTAAAAAACAATTTAAACATTGGCCAAATTGTCAAATATTAGAGGCAGAAATTATGAAAATAGCAGATCTACATCTGAGCATGTAGATCTGCTATTATCACAATAGAAACGTTTATACAAAATGTAATGCCTCAACTCTTAGTGCGCGTCAGGGTGGGGTGTTCCCAGTTAAAATATGATTATTTTGGGGGTCGCGGCCTGAAAACGTTGAAGACCTCTGCTTTACACCACTGGTGATTTGACTGGTCTCTCCCTCCACCTCTCCCCAGTCAGAATGGGCAGTGTATTGGCTGCAGGTTCCAACCCCCCACCGGCCCCTGCCGGGCCTGCAGGGCCAGGGTTGACCGTACCCCCAGGGTTCTCCATGCCTCCGGTGTCTCCAGTCATCCCCGCTGCTGGGGTGGCCTCAAATCAGACAGAGACAGAACCTCCACTACCCAACCCAGGGGCATTCGAGGAGTGCCATCGGAAATGCAAAGGTAAACGGAGATGAGTGTGTATGTGACTTTGAATACTAGATTCTCCATCTTCCCTAAAGTGAAACTCAGCAGATTTGTTATTGCAACACAACAGTACTTTTGCTACATTAGAATACAACAATGTCAGTTAAATTAACACACCGGATGCTGACGACGGAATGTCTCTTCTCTGTGTGCCGTCAACGCGTCTGATAGGGTTTTGTATTAAATCGTAGCTTGCTGTCTGGGGCAGCCGCGGCTGAAGAGAAACACTCCAATTCGGGAGATTAGAGGGATCAGGAAATCCTGTTTCCCAATACAGGCCAGTGTTATGAGATTCACAAAAGTGGATTTATCTATCTAACCCCAGATCACGTTCATGTTTAAAACGAGCCCTTCTCTACCGGCCGTTACAAAAGCACGGAAATGCCAGAAATACTACTTTTACTCTGAGCCTCCAAAATAAGCTAAAATCAATCAAATACTGTGGCACTCGGCGATTAAATCATTGTTTAATCAACGGCATCCAGTGTGTTAAGTAGAACATTTCTGTGCTGCTTCTTTCACGTTTCAACCCCTAATCACGTTGTCTCTCACAGAGGTTTACCCTAACCAGATGGACGGTGTCAGGTTGGTGGTCAACAAGGGCCTCAGTAATCACTTCCAGGTCAGTACATTTCACCAGGGATCTCTACCAGCTTAGAATCAGAAACACTTAAGTTTCTACCACTATTGCCTTAAATGCTTCATTTGAAAATCAAATAAACAAAGTAAAAAAAAAAAAAGAAACACTTAGCGGTCCGTTTCTGCCAACAAATGTTCACAAAGTTATTTTGCTTTGTTAATGGCAATGTACAGATTTGTATTGCAAATATTGTGGAACAAGTAATACACACGTTTGTCTACATTGCCATGGAACAGTTCAAGAATGAACTGTGTGAACTGAATTGTGTTTAAAAAATTCTGCACGTGATAGTCATGTTTAGCAAAGTCATTTTAGCGTAATTTGTTTTCAGCTCCTCTTTTTTTGCCAGTTCAGGCTGGGTGTAAGATTTATATTAGTTGTTTGATCAATAACTGTGTTTAACTGTGTATTTTCTTTCATCTGTAAGGTGAATCATACAGTGATGTTGAGCACCATGGCGGATTCCAGCTATAGGTTTGGTGTCACGTATGTTGGATCTAAGCAGACCGGTCCAGCAGAGGTATGCAACTACTTCTAATATGTATGCATGTTTGTACAATGTACATACAAGTTGTGTACAGCATATTTAACTGTATTTCTGTATCTTATTTTGCAAAACCATTCATCTGTATGTTGGCATTCAGTCTTTTCCAGTGATTGTGGGAGACATGGACAACAGCGGCAGCCTTAATGCCCAGATCATCCACCAGATCTCAGACAGAATACGTTCCAAACTGGCCTTCCAGGTATTAAGACCTTCTGCTGTTGCCTTTTCCTTTATTTAACCGGGTTTGAGCGTCACATTTGTTGTTAAATGTGTTGTTTTTGTTGTCCTCCTTTGTTCTTTGTGTTTGTCTGATAATGGTGGGATCACAGAAGGCTCTGCAGTACTCTAGTCTAAAGCCATATTCATTATTGTCTTTTCTTTTACAAAATGTCTGTTATGGTTCTGTTTTCAGACACAGCAGCAGAAGTTTGTAAACTGGCAAGGTGATGCTGAGTTTAGAGGGGAGGATTTTACTGCAGCTGTTACCCTGGGAAACCCAGATGTCCTTGTAGGCTCTGGTAGGTCAGCAGTGTCTCTCTCTCTCACTCTCACACACATAGGGCTGTCACAATTATTACATACTCGTCTAATCGCAATTATTTGACATAATCGTGATTATTTTTCATAATCGTCATAATTGTTTCCATGTTGAAAAATGTTCATATATTAAAAAAAAAGCAAAAAATACTGGAAATATATTGAATTTGAGATCCATGTACTGTAGATGAAGATATGCTGTGAGAGCCCAAACATGCTTACTCAGTTGTTCGTTATGTGAAAGTCCTATGATGTCTATGACATCTGACATCATACCCATACATGGAGATCCCTGTCTGTAAAACCAGCCACACAGATATGGGCTGTCTTGGCCATATATGGATTCTGTTAGTGTGGTATGTGGCCGATGTGGCCTCCATATATGGGCATTCCCATATGAAGTCCTGTTAGATATGGGCTTAATATTGATGACATCAGGTAACTCCATATATGGGCATAAAGGGATTCTGTTAGTGTGCCAACACAGTGAAGCCAGAGAGTGATGTCAGAGCGGCAAACCCATTCTGTTAAAAGATTGGTTCCCCTGACATCACAGTGATGTCAGAGCATGATGTCAGAGCAACAAACCCATAGACCTGTGATACAGGGGAACCACAGTGTCAGGCGTGACCTACAGAGATACGCGGATAGCCGGATACGTGGACAAGATGTGCCAGTTTTCATTTTTAACTGCAACCTACGGTCATGCCTGACCTACTATCTATTTAAGGCATTATACAAAAAGGCAACATGCAGTAGTTCCAATGCACATTCTCAATTGATTTGAGACAAAAACAAACATTTCAGCTGTCCATGATTCAAGACTGCTTTAAAAAATCTTGCATCAGAACTATGATTATGGAGCTGGCAACTCTTAATTTAAAACAGAATGAATGTATCTACTGACCTGCAAAAGGGTACCTTAATTCCTGGAGTCTTCATTCAGTTGGTGGCTATTTGAAACCCTTCAAGTAAGATTATAAAAACAACACAAATCACTTTATTTAAAAGCTCAACATCACTTATTTTACTTCATTGTATTTCTTAGGAATTGTCGTCGCTCACTACCTCCAGTCTCTTACCCCTGCCCTGGCATTGGGAGGGGAGCTAGTCTACCACCGCAGGCCAGGAGAGGAAGGCACAGTCATGTCCCTAGCTGGCAGATACACAGGTGAGCTACATCTCACCAATCTAGCATATGCATGCTAATGTCATTGATCAGTTAGTGGTCCTAAAACTGTGTTACTTTTATTATTATTATTATTATTATTATTTTTAATGAAGTGTAAGAAAACCAGAAAACTAGAGGTTAGGGTTGTGTAGTTACCTTGCCACAGTGTAACTCCAAAGGTGGACGAGATATCAAAATTAGTTCCTCCATTGATTAGAAATGTATCATTCAAAATGTGCTTACATTGTACGTTGAAACAGCTCTCAAAGTCACACTCTTTACTTATGGCAAGGTAAGGACACAACCCAAACCTCTACCAAAGTGTCCTTGCACTTTAAATCTGCTTTTAAACGTAAAGAGAGAAGTTGCAGGAGTGCTACTGGTATCTCTCAAACAACTGGTGCTCATGGAAGGGAATTCCCTTCCAGAGAGCATCACAAAAAAGTCTTGACCAAGATGGCATGTAAAATGCTGGTCCAGACACTGTGCCGCCTTCAGGGTGCAAGCTTTGTTTGATTGGATACTTCATTAACATGTTTAACAATACATGTAGTACTTGGAGGGCATTGTGGTCCATTGTACCCACTTCATCACATTACATTAACGTTATAAGCTCCAGTAGCAGAAATATATATATTTTATATATTTACAGAGAAAGTAGGGGAGGGAGCAAGTTGGTGAGGGTAGCAATCTAAGAACAGTTGTTATTTGAGCTGATGTGTTGGTGTATTTTAATGTATCTCTGGCCCATTTAAAGCCCCCTTTTCGGTTTTTAAATGTGTTGTGTTTTTTTTTTAGATTTCCTACTAATGTGTTATAGATTGTTATGAGGAAATTATTATTCAGTGGATTTGTTCATTTGATCATTGTTTTAATGTCATTTTCCTCTTCTTCTAGGCAGTAACTATGTTGCCACATTGACACTAGGGGGCGCAGGGGCTCATGCTTCATACTACCACAGAGCCAATGATCAGGTATTACTCAGCCCTCAATGTCTCTTGTTTGCATGAAGTGAACCTATTCACTAGGCCTCAAAATTAATACATAATCTTCCAATCGCAATTATTTGAGATAATAGCAATAATCTTTGCATAATCGTCAATTGTTTCCCTGTTGAACAATCTTTTCAAATTTTAAATATTAAAAATTGCAGAAATAATTCTGTGACGCGTTGTAAGATTGTAAGATGTATAAAATTATCAAATAGGTAAATGATTTATTTGTATATTTAATGTATTTGTCATATCTACACTGCAATTTTTCAAATGTTTTACAAAGCCTAAAAGGCAAACAAAAAATGATTTTATTAATTTGTCCCAATATCCAATGCCAAACACTCAATTAAATAATTAATCGCAATTATTGGAGTGACAGCAACTTAAATTTGTAACAGTGACAGTGTGTACCCTTGTATATACATATTTGTGAATGTCAAAAACTATTCACCATGATAGTTGTTTTAATATTGTTACGGCCTCCTATAGGGCTGTTAAGTATGACATCATTTTGTAGGCAGAGGAGAATTTCTGCCCCCAGTTTCCGTGAATCTTTTTACTATTTTTACTATTTACACATTTTTCTTCTCTTTGTTGTTGAAAGGAAAGTGTTAGAATTATACTTTAGTCGTTATTTTTGTCTCGGATCTGTTGAAAATAGCGAGGGACAGAAAATGATCTGGGGGCAGATTCTCCTCTGCCTACAAAATGATGTCACGGCTTAAAAGCCCCATAAGCCCTTTGGGCTTTTTGCCTCCTCCTTTTACATTTTGTGCTAAATAAAAAAATCAAAGGGTAATTTCCCCATGCCTCAATCTTCCACAGCTGCAGGTGGGCGTGGAGTTAGAGGCAAGCACCCGTATGCAAGAAACTAGTGTATCGTTTGGCTACCAGCTGGATTTACCTAAAGCCAATTTACTATTCAAAGGTACGGCTTGTAATTTTGCCTGCGGCATTTTGCATGTTTACATTTTCTCTATCATTATTATATTTAAAATGAAATGCTGTCCTTATTTATTTCAAGTATTGATTCTTTTTTTCTTTTCTTTTCTTTTTTTTTACTTTCTCCTACCCAGGTTCAATAGATAGTAACTGGGTGGTGGGAGCCACATTAGAAAAGAAGCTGCTTCCACTGCCCCTCTCCCTTGTCCTGTGTTCCTTCCTCAATCACCGCAAGAACAAGTTCCAATGTGGATTTGGGGCTACCATTGGTTAAGCTAACTTGAACAAGGGGAGACAAGGGTCTCCAAAAGGACTTCACACTATGGACAGATACTACATGTCATGTATAGATTATGCCATCAATGCTATACAGTGTTTGCATCACCTCCACTTGTGTCCCGTTGTCTTGACAGAGAAGATCATTATTATGTTATACAATTATACCATCCTGTGTGCTTAATGGACTCACCGGAAGATACATGTGTAAATAAATTTAACTTAGTAAGAAAATTAATCAACCAAATGATCAAAACTGAATTATGACAAAAGTGAAAATGTGGTTCTAATCTAGACATTGTCATGCAGAGACCAGTCCTGGATACTTAAAGTCGAGCTGTGATGGTATTTGGCGAGTATTTAACTTCTGTATTGTGACTTATGTGCTATTAAAGCAGGATAGGGAGAACGAGTGGGGAGCTACTGTATGCCCCTCTAAGCCAATGACAGCGATGGGGCAGTTGACCTCCTGCTATCTGTTGGTCTTTCACCCACCTATGAATGTTGAGCTCAGGCATGGTGAGCCACCATTAGTCCATGACTCGCTTGGAGGCCACCTGGGCCATAAAAGGATATTAAACAAAGCAGCGCTGAATGGGAATTCTGTTACTGAATTGTCCATTTCTCTCAAATGCTTTCGGAAATATTATATAACCCCAAACATTAAAGGAGTAGTTCACCCGCAAAATGAAATATTTTCTATTGATTACTCACATCATGGAAACTTGAGTTCAATAATATTTTTTTTAAATTGTTGTTGAAATTGGGGTTGAACAACTACTCCTTAAGTTCAATGTGCTTCAGACAAGCTTCAAATTAAAGGGTTTTGGTGATTAACATTAAAGGACGGCATACAAGCATCAAATAGATGACCCAAAGTAAGACGGTGAACTCTGAGGAAGATGCCTGTCAATAGTCAGTCACCCGCAGCAATTAATGTGCAGACTTGAGTGCTCCAGCATATTACTGTCTATGAGTGGTCTATTTGAAATGCACAGGGAAAACCTTTTTTATGTTGCATATGTTTTTGTTTTAGTGTACCGTTTAATCTGTAAAATAACAGTTTGTTGCATACAGCAACACCCCTAGTGTCTAGCATAATGATTCTTATCTCACTCTGTGAAACATTGATTTATGAGGAATTGTAATAATTTATTGGTTGACAATTGTTTGGTTCCTGCTGATATAAGCATGTCATACATTTTGTTTTACATGAATCAATCAGGAAATGTGTGTCTAAAGAAGAAAATAAAAATTGGGAAAAGGAAGCACATTGTTGAATAGGTCGGTCCCCGGTATTATGGCAGATTAGTGAGATTACCTTAAAACACATTTGTCATTTCAGCTCGACTTTAACATAACCCATTGTTCCTTGGAAAGTATCCAAATACAGGCTCATTGTTTTTCTCTTAGTTCTGTGCCTGTTTTTTTATTTTCTTCCTTTTCTTTGTACTGTAAAAGTCAGTCTTGGCATGAAGCAAATCAAGTTCTATTTCCTTGTTTGAATGGAGCTTTGTTTAGGGGAAGGATCGCGATTCACAATCTGTCACTGTAAGTTTGTTTAGTTTTTACATAGTTTTTCCTCATGGTACATATATGAATGGTATATATTACATGTATATATCTATTGGAAAACATAAATGCCATTTCTTACAAAATATATCAGTTTTTTCTTTTATATTTCAGTTTAAATGTGTATGTGTTTATTTTTTAAACCTCTGGCACCTGCTTCTATTAGTCATAACTACTGTATGCCCCTATTTACAGTTAAAAGCTTTTCTTAAAACAATGGAATGAACATATTTTTAATTTACCTCATACGGGATGGAAATTGAGATGGAACTTCTAGGTGCAATATAGATAGTGAACTCCAATGTGAACGTGTCTCACAAGTAAGGCTCTAGGTCTAAAATCTCCCAGCTTGCATTGCTAAAACTGAAAACAATTGCAAATGCATTGCAGCACAGCACAAGTCTTAAGTCAGTTATTTATAATAGGGTGTTGAGATTATTTGTTTCCAAAAGCAGGCTTTTTAGCACATTCCCACCACTGTACTAGCAACAACCTTGCATCTAGAAGTCGATAAACGTTGGTAGTTGGAGATCTATGATCATATGGCAAAACTTGTTTTGAACAAAGAAAACAAAAAGAGTCTGAGTTTCTTGATTCCACTAATCTCTAACTTTAGAGTTCATTGTATTTTGAACCCAGTGTGTATCATTGCGGGGTCTACCGGGTCTACTAAAAAAAGAGGAAATATCTTAATATACTACAGTACATCAACACTGGATGACACTAGAATATTGATTACTGACTTGGTATACCTTAAGCATGAGGAATGCTGTTCCCAAGGCTCCTGATTGCAAACAGATCTCACGTTATCAGTCTTGGTATTGCAGTAACCAAATACCGGGTGAAACACAGATTAGGTTTGTTGCATGAATAGAAACCCTGCACCCTATATATTGTGTGTGTGTGTGTGTGTGTGCGTGCGTGCGTGCGTGCACGTACGTGTGTCATTGAATTAACTGGCACACTATGTCGACCAATAGTAACCTTTTCATCCTATCTGGCTATAATATGAGAATTAAATTAAATTGATGGGAAACAGGAACTCATTAACTGCAATATTTTAATTAACAAAAATAATATCAGATGGCATACATAGGCTACAATAAATAAATAAAGATGAATTGTCTGATGTTTGTTTTGGTCATTGATGACAGAGATGTATTTTCTTTTTTACTGGGTCTTCTTGGTGAAGGACTCCACCAGAGCAGCCAGCTGATCCTTAAGGTCCTGGGCATTGACATCCAGGTTGGCCCTCAGCTCCTCTCCATAGGGGGCCAGGTTCTGCTGGACCTCTTGGGTTTTCTGGGCCAGCTGGCTCTGAAAGCTCTGGGCCAGGGGAACAATGCTCCTCTGGAACTGCTCCAGGCTCTGGTCCATCTTCTGTTTCAGCTCCTCAGCGTTGGGTGCCATCTGGGTCTTCAGCTCTGCCATGCTCTTGTCCAGGCTGGCCTTCAGCTGCTCAGTCTTCTGGAGCAGAGTGGCTCTCAGGGCTTCGGGGTCCATGGCCTCGGCGTAAGGGGTCACGTCTCTCCTCAGCTCCTCCACCTGCCTCTGGAGGTTTGCCCTCAGCTCCTCTGTGTAGGGCTGCAGCTGGGCGCTCACGGCGTTGAGCTCTACCTCCATCTGGGCCTTCAGTTGCTCGGCCTCCTGGGAAAGCTTGCTCAGGAGGTCCTGAGTCAGGGGAGCCACCTGCTGCCGCAGGGCCACAACGTACTGGTTCACGGCATCAGCACTCTGAGAAATCCTAGAACTGTTCAGGGACAGACAATTGTACCATGAACAGGGGCGTCACAAGGGGGGGAGTGGGACTGAGTTACTAGTGCCCAAGGTGGAGGGGCCTTAATAATGTTATACTTTAACTATTGAAAAATAGCAGATCTACAAGCTCAGAGTGCGGCATCTATTTTTTAAAGTCATGAAAATGCAAGCAAATCTTTGAATATATGTATTTTTTAAGCAAACATTTGTAACTCAAATTTTGCTTCTGGGGGGTCCCTGGAACTAAATACTAAATACATATCATTTTGGGGGTCCTTCACATGAAATGATTTGAGCACCACTGACATAGAAACATAGCCAGGTTTTTCAAAAAACCTCAGAAGGATTTGAAATATTCAAAGACTTGCACAAATGTTCATAATCTTTCAAAAATAGATCTACAAGCTTGCGGTGCGGCACTCGGTGCCACGCTGTGAGCTTGTATATCTGCTATTTTTCAATAGTTAAAGTACCCAGGGCCCAGAATTTGGTGCGACACCCCTGACTACTAAGGTATGGAGTGAGTCTGGAGAATACTTTAATTATTGTGTGAAAATGTTGGGTTGACCTGTTACATGCTGCTTTTATAAGTTGAGACTTACTTGATTTCCTGTCCCAGCTCAGACTGTTTGATCCTCTCCAGAGAGTCCTCAGCAGTAAAGGTGACCTTGGCGACATAATCCCAGAATGCATCTTTCACAATGTCAAGTTGGGCCTTGGGCTGCTGCTGCCATAGGATGTTGGCATTACAAGCTAGAGAATAGACAGAGTGTTTTTACCACACAGGTTACCACAACACTATCTTTGCATTAGTTTGTTAGTTAGTTTAGTTGAGTGTTTTTGATTTAATATAACTAACAGATGTCTGTAAGCTGCCTGCGTGCAAAATGTTTACTCACCAGAGAAAAGAGTAAGTGCGAGGACCACGAAAACCTTCATGATTGATGTTGGCTGAGGAAGATGAAAATAACATTTCTTAAAAATCATTTAGTAATGGTTAGATGGACTGCAATCATGTCCACTAGTAAAATGTCTCACCTTAAAGGCCTCTTGCTTATCCTTGTCTATGCCGGCACGGTTTGTGTGGAGTGTGGCGCAGGTGTCACTGTGGAACTTTTATAGCTGCGTTGATGGACAAAGTCCCCAGTAGCGTGTCCTGCTGTACGATGTATCACTTATATCACTCCACGTCATATCCTCTGGTGTCTAGAATTTTATCATGTAAATACAGCATGCTTCGTCGCCCTTTTCAGTTAGTCTGCTTTCCAAATAACATCACGTTTGTAGAGATACTCTCTACCAAGCATTTCAGTTCCACAAGTACTGTGTGTCAGATACAACCTTGGCTTGTAGGCTACCTTTATAAATGTATGCCTTGGTATTTGTGCACACAATAAGAGCCCAATTCCTCACAAGAGACATATTCCTTGTATGTGCCAACATACCTGGGCAATAAAATCATTCTATTATTTAATTCATTAAGGGGGGGGGGGGGGGTCTATGCTGGTTCAATTGTAAAAGATAAATAGTTTGTACAAACATGTTTCTGCAGGTAAGTCATCTTGTGAAGTTGTAATATTCTAGGCCAGTGGTTCTCAACCTTTTCAGGCTGTAATCCCCAAAAGAATCACATTTCAACCCCGAAAACGTTAATATTAAGTCCATATATGTATATGGATATATATTAATAAAGGATCAAATAAATAAAATGTCCATATGTATGGGCATTCCCAGATGATGCCCTGTTAGGGTACCCCCTTATGCCTAGCCTCGTACCCGCCCTCTTCCGGAAACCATTTCATTTGTTTCTGGATAACGGAAGTTGGTCGTTTACTACAACTACTTATGCCCATATATGGAGATCCCCAGGCATCAAACCCAGGCCCTAACTCGCCAAGGCCCGGCTTGGCTTTACTAATTAACATACGTTTTATGCCCATATATGGAGATCCCTGTCCCAATGTCATCAATATTAAGGACATATCTGGGAATGCCTATATATGGGCATGTTTTGACATAACGTTGTTGACTACAGTATCATGCAGGGGTCTCCATATATGGGTAACTGGTCCGATATACATCACTGGCCAGATGGCCAAGAATTGGCACGACCTCAGTCGCATGTCGCCCTGAGGTGTCTTACTATTATCCTGCTCCTTGTTTTCCTAAGTGTGACATGCAGCTACAACTCCCTGAACCGGAAGAAGAAGGGGGGGGGGGGGGGGGGGGAATCACACTATGTGACATTTAAAAAACAGCTGACTGAGTGCTTTGTCAGAGATGTCTCTCAAAAAATGTTGAATCTAAAAGTCAACGACCTTATCACTGCCTGGTGGTCATCACTGTTTAAGGATTAAGAATCCTGTTGCTGACCCACTCAGGACCCTGGGTGGGTCAGCAGCATTCCCTGGACTTCACCCAGATAACCACCACACAGGGTCAGATGAGACTATTGGATCAAAGTCCTTCTCAGACACAGAAATGGACTCAAATGTGGACCCGTGGGAGCTTTTAACACTGAGTGAGATGTATTGGCCAGAAAGTTGGTTGCGCAACTAATCGACATAGTGCATTTGAGGTTGCAGGTGTCAATGTTCACAATGACACTTGAAAGTGAATTCAGACAGTTTGTGTGTCACCATAGAACTGAAAGCAAAATAACATCAGGCCTGCACTAGTAAACCTACCAATCAAATTATACTTTTTACTTATAGTTTTTTGTGTATATTATTTTATTGCATTAGGATACATTATATTGCTACTTTCTTCAAATTTATGTTCATCTTGTGGAGGATTTGTTTAAAATGTAGTTGTTTCTACATCTGTTTTGGTAAAATGCAATTTTTTATATTTGTATAATGTATTGAGATAAAACATAGGCTACCATATCAGCAGCTATATTCAACCACATGAAATAAAACGAAACATTTCAAAGTTGGAACCAATAAAAGGAAGGGGACAAAATAAAATATATATATCTTTATTACCCATTTTAATAAATATAAAAAATCACCAGTAATGTCTGGTCTGAAATAGGGATGCCAGGTTGAAAGAGGTTGGAATTACATGTACAGTAAGGCTGCATGGCATGACATAATAAGTCTGTTTTTCTTATTTATGAGACTGTAATGATGTCAGTGCAGCGTAACACTGACACACCTTCTTGTAAAGTCCAACAGTGGAGCAGAGATTATGATGTGGAAGCATGGCTGAGCTACAGCAGGGCACTGACCGCTGGACTTCGTCCCCATGTTGTTGCAGCTCTGCGTCCTTATGGGCTATACTTCCTATATATACTCATCCTCAGTCCTCCAAAACACACACTCAACAGCTGACTGTTAACGCTGCAGCCTTGTACAGGTAAGACATGAAAGTTGATGATGATTGTGTTGTATGGATGTCAGCAGTGGCTTCGGAGGTAGAGTGCCTGCTTGGGAATCGGAAGGTTCCCGGTTTGATCCTCCCCAACTCCATGCCAAAGTGTCCTTGAGCAAGACACTGAATCCCTAACTGCTCCTGATGAGCATATTCGTTTCCTCTGCCATCAGCGTGTGTGAATGGAATGTAATGCTCGTTGTACGGCACTTTGAATAAAGACCCTATAAATGTGCCATTTACCCAAGGGTCAGTTGTCAGTTGTCGGTTTAAATGTAATGATAACACCAGCTATCATTTGCAGCAATCTGTGATTGTGTCTCTGCACCCTTTTCACAGCAGCGATATTGTAAACACAGCTTAGAGTAATAATTGTGGGTGTGTGTTTCATATGTATGGTGGGCTACCATACAGTACATGAGCTGTCATAACACCTCAATGACACACACCTACTATTAATGTCATTACCTTTGGTTTCAGCTGTGATACCAATAAAAAAAATCTCCTTTTAAAAGGGTTTTTTGGAAGGCAGATATCAAAAAGAAATGTAATTCAAATCAATTAATTCTTTTCTTCCAGAGAGGCAGTCTGCTGAGAGTAGGCTGTGTCTTTATGTGTCATTCTCTCTGGAATTGCATTCAGCCTTTCATTGTTTTTTTATTTGCAGTGTCAATCATGAAGTTCCTTGTGCTGCTGGCCCTCGCTGTGTTCACCGGTAAGAGATGATGGAGGATTAAACCAGATGTACATGTATAGCAAATGCATGTCATAAATGTACAGTGAATGATGTTCTCTATTAACTTTATATGAACCATCTATTTAGCAGATTGCAATGCCAACATTGTGCGGCAGAACAAACCCCAGCAACAGCTCGACATGGTGAAAGATGCATTCTGGGACTATGTTTCCAAGGTGACGTTAACTGCTGAGGATTCTCTGGAAAAGATCAAACAGTCTGAGCTGGGACAGGAAGTCAAGTAAGTCTCTCAACTGCAGCCATCATACAAATCCTGTAACTTGACTTGTTATCTGCATGATGATGATGATGATGATGAGAGTTTGATAACTATAATGAAGAACATTGTGAAACCTATAGCGATCAAGATTTCAAATGATCACATCTCTGGTTCTGTGTCCACAGCACCCTCATCTCTGAGAGCAACGACGTTGTCAACAAGCTCACCGTCGTTCTGCGCGACCAGGTGGCTCCCCTGACCAAGGACCTCATGACCAAGCTTTCCCAGGAGGCCGAGCAACTGAAGACCCGTGTCGAGACTGAGCTCAACGCCATGAGCGCCCAGCTGCAGCCCTACGCAGAGGGGCTGGGCACAGACCTCCAGAGGCAGGTGGAGCAGCTGAGCAGAGAGGTGACCCCCTACGCCGAGGCCATGGATACGGACGCCCTGAGAGCCACTCTGCTCCAGAAGACTGAGCAGCTGAGGGCCAGCCTGGACAAGAGCATGGCAGAGCTGAAGACCCACATGGTTCCCTATGGCGAGGAGATCAAGGAGAAGATTGACCAGAGCCTGGAGGAGTTCCAGAGGGGTATGATTCTGAGAGCTGAGAGCTTCCAGAGCCAGCTAGCCGAGAAGACCCAGGAGCTCCAGCAGAACCTGGCCCCCTTTGGAGAGGAGCTGAGGAGGACTCTGGACACCAAGGCCCAGGACGTGAAGGAGCAGCTGGCTGCTCTCTGGAGGTCCTTCACTAGGATGGCCATGTAAATGGATTAACAGCTTTTCTTTGGCAATCGGAAATTGCTCACCAAAAGGTCATTTTACCCATTGTATTTAACAAATAGGAGAGGCAAAAGGTCTCCTAATTGTATAAGTATTTATATGCTCTTGAAAAGAGATTTCTTTTTATTTTATAACAATGCCAGACAGCACGCATCTACTCCACTTCTGTGAGTGTTTACTGTTTCAAATGTTTTCTATAAAGCATCAATAAAGAAGTTAAATGTATTCTGTATGTTGTTTACGAGTACGGCAGCAATCATCACTTTCAATGAAGAAAACTGTGTTAAGTGATACTGCAAAACCTTCCGATTTGAAACTCTTAAGAGTTAAATAAAAACTAAGACTTTTCTGGTGAAATATGTTGTGTTTACTTACAACAATTCCAAGACATTGTACAAATTAACCCTAATAATAATACGACGATATAAAGGAACGTTGAGACTCAAAGGGAAGAAGTGAAAGAGACAGAATGTAATGATCAAGAGAGATACTGTGATAGCGATTCAGGGTTTGGAACTAGGCTAATACTGTGACTTACTACAGTACATCCTGATATCATCCTTTACCAGTCTCATAGGTATTATTAGAATATCATTCTCTAGTCTAGATGAAAGACAAACACATTCAAAAGTGTGACTACTGATAGTAATCCAGTTGCCAACAGGCTGCAAAAACAGAAGCAGAAAGACGAGATAGACAGATAAAAGCAAAGCAGTATAAATGAAAAGCAAACTTAAAGTATGACTAGTGTCTGTATGTTACTGCAATGCAAAATGCATCTGCAAATATGCTAAATAAGTTCATCTTAACAAGTGGCTCCAACAATATCGGATCATATCAGAAAATTATTGTACAGATGAAAATATGTCAGCCTGTTGAAAAATCAGATTTTGAAACAAAATATCATTCCCTTGTTTCCCTGCATACAGTCTGGAAAATGGGTTGATTTCAATTAAATACATTTTTGATATCTGTCTTCCAATAGACCCTTTTCAAAGGAGACATTTTCATGGGTATGACTGAAACCATAGGTAAAGCCATTAATTGTAGGTGTGTTTCATTGAGGTGTTACTGAACACAGACAGCTCATGTATGGTATACTATACACCTCCCACAATTATTACCCTCACCTGTGTTACTGTTTACCCATCAATATGGCTGCTGTGAAAAGGGTGCAGTGACACAATCACAGATTGCTGCAAATGATAGTTGGTGCTGAGCACAGTATTATGATTTAAAATGTCATTACATTTAAAACCTGCATGCATATGACACAGGATGACTTCAGGACTATGGAAATAGGACCACATGTTACTACATGGCCTCACACCCAGGGGCGTCACAATAGGGGGGAAAGTGGGACTGAGTAACTAGGGCCCAAGGTGGAGGGGCCTTAATTATTTTATACTTTAGATATTGAAAAATAGCAGACATACAAGCTCACAGCGTGGCACTGAGTGCTGCGCTGCGAGCTTGTAGATCTGCTATTTGTGAAAAGTCGTGAATATGTGTGCAAATCTTTGAATATATGTATTTCTAAGCGAACATTTGTAACTCAAATCTTGCTTCTGGGGGGTCCCTGGAACTAAATATTTTGAGATGGGGGTCCATGGCCAAATACATATAATTTTGATGGTCCTTCACATGAAAAGGTTCGAGCACCACTAACATAGAAACATAGTTTTTTCAAAAAACCTCAGACGGATTTGAAACATTCAAAGACTAATGCCTCATTCACACTACAGATATATAGTTGAACGTTTAGCTTGGTAATTCAATGTAATCTCAATGGAAACCAGCTTTAAAGATACAGGAGACGCTCCAAGCAAAGCTTTGAAAGCTTTAAAGCTGGTTTCCATTGAGATTACATTGAATTACCAAGCTAAACGTTCAACTATATATCTGTAGTGTGAATGAGGCATTAGGGTTAGGGTTTTCACGATTTTTCAAAAATAGCAGCTCTACAAGCTTGCAGCGCTGTATAGTAGTATAGTAGTATAGTATAGTAGCTGTATAATAGTTAAAGTACCCATGCCATTTACCCAGCTCACACCTACAGTAGAACTCACCTAACCCCTACTCATTATGCTAGGGTGGGATGGCTCTGGGTAAAGGACAGCGTAGGAATATAGCAATTTGCAATGGGCCTGGTCTTCAAGATACTCAAGACTACAGAGACACCCATGTACCTGTCAAACTACTTCAACAATGTAAAAGACACACACAGACACAACACCAGAGGGAGCTCCCCAGATTTTGTTCAACCCAGATTCTCAAAAAACATTGGGTTAACTTCTAGGCCACATGCCACCTAAGTGTGGACTGTGGAATGCACTACCAACATCAAAAAGTGTGACCAGTAATGACCCCCCCCCCCCCCCCCCCCCACTGTTACTATTACTACCTGTCATGTCTTGTATATTATTGTATAGTATTGTCTTTAAATGACTTAATGAATTGAATACACAGGACCACAATGGAAACAAGCTCTTAGGGCTTTCCCCCCCATTCCTTTTAGCACCATTGTATAATTTTGCCACTGTACTATTATTTGCAAATAGTACAATGTTAAATAGTACAGTAACAGTTAGTACTGTTAATAAAGTATTCAATTAATAAAAACTCACTGTAGAAACTAAACTTTATTTAAAAAATAAATAAAGGGGGCGCTCGCTGGCCTACTGGTCCAGGCGCATACCACTTAGGCATTGCCACAGAGGGTGCAGCACAAAGGTTCATTCCAGTGACATGACATGATACCGACCTTTGGTCTTCTGATATTTTGTTTTCAGCTTTTATACTGGAATATTGACGAGATATTGGTGTGACTTGTTCTGACAAATTTCAATATGAGTTTGACTGAGTGAATGTAAACTTTAAGTTTTTATTTATTGATTTAGAATATATTTAACTCTTACAAAGTGGAAATAGCTACAAAATGTATTTCATTAGATTGTTGTTAGATTATAGACTAAAATAAAATATTATTGACTTATTATCTATAATCTAAGGCGAATGGTTGAAGCTCAATATAAAAAAATCTAATTCATAATATGACTTTTTAAACATCTTTACATTGAGCACAATCGTACACAATGTACTTTTAATGTGCAACGTGGCGCTAACTGCCAACAGCATAAAAATGACAACACGTCTTGAGAGGAACTTCGGACACAGGTCAGTTGGATGATCACATCACTGCAATCTAAGTGTATAAATAGTTGTAATCAGTTAATTGTCCTCTCTTGAACAGGATCGTTGAGGTGAGTTGCGAACCTTATATTGTCTACTTCTCTTGTCCTTGATAATGGTATTTCAGTGAATAAATATTAAAGGGCCACTTCACCTCTGGGACAACCCTATCTTATTTTATTGTTGTTTGGGACATGAATCACGATCAACACAATACTGAGTTATTTTTTGTGTTCAATCTGTGTTTTTAGATATTTTAGTATTTCAGCATGACTAGTGATGCATAACGCATCACTTGTACATGCTGAAATTCTAAAATATCTCAGAAAACAGATTGAACACAAAAAATAACTCAGGATTGTGTTGATCGTGTCCCACACAACAATAAAATAAGATCTGGTTGTCCCAGAGGTGAAGTGGCCCTTTAATCATGTAGTTATCTCAAGTCACTACAATTCTTCAAATACAGTTAAGAGGTAATAATAATGCAAATATACAGTATGCTACAATATATTTGTGTAGACATGGCTATCATGATATGTGTTTTTATTTATTTTATTATTATTATGTGTTTACACCACATCATATATCATTACAGGTGTACTGTGTCATTATGAAGGTGTTTGTGGTAATCCTTGCTCTGGCACTCATCTCAGGTGAGCTTCTCACATCTACTAAGAAACTAAAACACCCACAAGAGAAACCTATTCTATGATTATCTTGTATTTCCCATCTGAATGATTCATTGGGGAGTCCCAGCTTGCAACAATTTATGTAACAGTTTGACTGTGATAGTTCCCTGAGATACATTTCTTCTATATCCCAATGTAGGCAGCCAAGCACAGGACGATGTCACAGATACATTGAGGTGAGACAGTTTCTGATAATGCTCTTCCTCTCTTATGTATATTATTGTAAAATAAATTGTAAAAAAATCAGCACTAGAAGAAAAGAAAAAATCACACCCGTGTGAACTGAGCGGTGGTTCCCCCCCCCCCTTCCCCCCTGTGTGTGTGTGTGTGTGTGTGTGTGTGTGTGTGTGTGTGTGCGTGTGTGTGTGTGTGCCTGGTCTGGCCTGGCCTGAACAACAGCGCCCCTCCCTTAACATGTGTGGTCAGAAAAGGTTACTGCAGGCTACAGACAGACAGACAGACAGACAGACACGCAGACAGACAGACAGACAGACAGACAGACCCACACACACGGCCACGTATAGGAGCGTTGTGACCACCGCTCAAAAAGAAATGATCGGATCATCAGAAGGTTTTTCCATATCAACCTGTACCTCTGAACACAACACTAAACCATTTATCTCTCCCTGCAGCACATTCCTCCAAGCCACCATGACTGAGATCAGGGATCAGCTGGTAATGTTGGGACCAGTGATGGAGCGTATGGTGCATGACCTGCAGCAGCTGGCAAACAAGCCCCATGGTGCAGTGACCGGGGCCTCTCAACGCCTGCAGGAGCTCACACAGGAACTGCAGACTGTCATGAAGCAGAGTGCTGATGATGTCTGGAAGAGAGTCGCCCCCTACACCCGCAAGTTGAAGAAGCGTCTGAACAAGGACGGACTCGAGATCACCAAGTGAGTTCGTTTTCCAGGAGTGAAGTGGACGGTTAAAGATGTGGGTGGATTTTGTAGTGCTTTTCAAATCCACTCCAGGGGGTCTAGCAAACTGGTGCATTTCATCTGTCTAATCTGTTTTCTCCTGCCACATACATACTACGTACCTGAATGTTTTAAGAGTAATAACTGATCATGTGTTTCCTGCAACACTCACACACTGTGACACACGCTCTAGTTTAATTTATAATTTCATGAACAAATGAGTACAATACTATGTCTTTAATAGGCCTATGAACCGCACAGTGCTGAATACTAAAAGATATTAAAATGTATGGAGTTCACTCAAAGCAAACACTACCATTTCCCTTTCCCAGGAGAGCTGACATCTATTGGAATGAACTCCAGTCCTACACCTCCGATCACATGGACTCTGTGAAGTCTCGCCTAGGGCCCTACTTTGCCCATGTGCGAGACAATGCTGAGGCTAAGATCAGCACTCTCAACCGTCTACTGGAAACTGCCGCTGTGGACCTGAAGGGCCAGATGCAGGAGAATGCAGCATACATTCAACAGCAGCTGGAGGGGAAGATGGAGGAATTTAACACATGGTTTGAACCTTTTACCTCCACGGTCCGTGACACGTTGCAGATCTAGTGAAAAGAAATATGCAATTGTAATTGAAAATCATTAAATATTTGCTGCCTAAATGAGTGTATGTGTGTTTTTCCTGTAAATAGTACTGTATGTATGCAGAAGGAAAAGTAACTATGAGGACTTGAGGACATGGGGCTGTTAAGTCTGACATCATTTTGTAAGCAGAGGAGAACTTTTGCCCCCCCCCCCCCCCAAAAGCGAATCTTTTTACTATTTTTACTATTTACTAATTTTTCTTCTCTTTGTTGTTGAAAGGAAAGAGGTAGAATTATACTTTAGTCGTTATTTTTGTCTCGGATCTGTTGAAATAGCGAGGGACAGATATTGACAATAAATCTGCTTGGAGGTCTGACAAAATGATGTTACGGCTTAAAAGCACCATAGCAAGCCTGTAAGTACGCAGTGCTAACTACATGCAGCATTTACACCACATTCTTGTGACATTCATGATCAGTTGAACATTAAAACAGTAAAACTAAAGTCAACACTCAAAAATGACAAGTGAGAAGAACTTAACAATACTAGATTTATAACAGCACAAAAGAGGACATACATTAAATATTAAAAGGTGTCAGGAATGTATAGTGTTCTGTTTAACATGCTTTCATCTGTGTATTCATCACAAGGACTTTCCAAGTTGGAGACATATCATACAACGTGCAACATCTAATAATTGGATACAGAACAATACTGAGTACTGGTGTTCACATAGATATATAAAAAAGAGAACTAACAATGAGACTCACTTGCACTATAATAGCTTACCCTAAATCTAAACATACAATTAGAAATCCAAAGTAGCAAGTTTTATTCATTAAATAAAGGGGAATTGAACTGTTCTATGTATCATTTACAGCAGGATAAGCACAACTTTCAAATAAAGGCACATTCCTTTTAAAACTCCCATAAACAGACAAGAAAAGACACCATGTATTGATTTCACATTACACTATGACATGCCTGTGTTACAGCATACCTTTTAGACTTAATCACCTTACTAATAGTAATATGGTCATGGGTTACCAACTAAATTACAGGTACATTTTACACAACACAAGCTGAAACTATATAATTCCTAGTTGTGTGAATAATACAAATGAGTTGCAGCTTTGAACCTATAATAAAGAGATATACTTCCACACCTAGCTAGAGTGTTAGCAACACACTATTAATAACATGCGGATGGACAACTTGTTCCAGCTTGACTTTCTTTCATACAGTATGTGCCCAGCTTTGCCAGAAATCTGTAGGATATCGGTTGGTTTTATGTCATCATACATTGTCATGTGTAACATCATTCAATATCACTGGACACATAGCTTTGCTGTCATGGCTTTGATTCACTGTAGTCCAAAGAGCAGGAAATATGTGAGGTATATCTGATTTAGTCATAGGTCTACACTGACCAGGTTGATGTTCATCAGAGATGAGAGCTGCAGAGAATGGCTGAGGACTGAGGTATATTTGAGACATTCTGATCCGAAGAGTCGACAAGTAGCGCATAGTTGTCTTTCATGAACAGGAGAGGAAGCATTGTTATTGGAACAGGTAGGGACAAAATAGGCACAGCATGCTAATGGTTGCCATAGGGATACCTGAATATTTGCTTCTTGTTGCTTGTTGGAAGACTATGTTTGTTGAGGTGAAACAACTTGATATTGTACATGTATATGCTCTGGTGGGAACACAATACATCACGGTCTGCTTGGCCAATGAAATTTCAAACCTAATGGTCAAATCATGAGCATTTCGTACAGCAATAATAATAGACTGGCTCCACGCATTTTGTTCTGGCAGAGGGCTGTGAAGAGGTGCCATGTGTGCTTTCAAATGGTCTTTCAAGGTGCCTTTACTGGAAAGGCTGGATGGGGGTATAAATGTGAGCTACCGGTAATTCTCTTGTGTAACATCTTGTGTTTCTTCAAGGTTATCTTATTCGAAAAGTTCTTTCCACATGTGCTGCATTTCAAGCAGTTACGTGGCTTGTGATAGTTACTGAAGTGAGTATTTAGGTTTTTCGCAGTATCAAAGGAGTTAGGGCATATTGGACATGCATATGGTGTCTTAGCTGCGTGTTCTTGCATGTGGTCCATATAAGACCCAAGGAAATTAAACTGCAAATTACACTGAGTGCATGAGAAAGAATTCCCTTTTTGTTGGTGCGGACTCTGATGCAACCACAGCTTATTCCGTTGCTTAAACCTTTGGCAGTGGGTTAGGGAACGAAAAGCACATCTCGGGGGTTGTGGATCCATGAGGTCATGCCCAGAGTTGATCACAGAGAGGGAAACCAGGTCAGAGCCAGAGTTGATCACAGAGGGGGAAGCCATAGTATTAACAGCCTTCTTTGCATGATCTCCATGTATTGGATTATTTCCTTGCAAGGCATTTACATTGCTCTGTATACATAATGCTTCAGATGACTGGGACCCCTTCAAAATGCTAACTTCATCCTTCGGCTTGATGTTGGTTAATTCCTCATCCAACTGAGAATTACAGAGTCTTGAGTTGAATGCATGCTCAGAGTTGTGAGTAGAAGAACGAGAAACCTTACTGCAGGGCTCATTGTCACGAGGTCGCTTGGACTTCTTTATTGTGTCCCATCCAGTTTTATTTCTCCTGCGTTTCTTCCTGACAGTGTGGGCTTTTCTGATGGTAACAGCGGATGTGATAGAGTCAACTTGCTTGATTTCTACAGACGGGTCATAAGGTGATGATGCAGATGTTTCCAGTGAAGTCTCACTTGCCTTCACAAAGTATTGTTCTAATGTTGCACTTTTGCCCTGCTTTTGCTTAACAACATTCAAATCCGTAGGGCAACTGGGGTTACCTTGGACTGAGGAGCTGCAAGCAAGATTAGAGTTGTTACCAAGGGCTGAATCTTTAGCCACTTTAGATGCTCTATGTGGCTTTTTAGTGTTTGTGGCAGAACATGAAGCTTTTGTTTTCCCTCTCTGGCAAGTTACTTTTGATTTGTTATGCAATTTCTCTTTTAAAATAACATCAGTGTCAATTTTGGCCTTTAGGTATATATTGTTTTCAACATCTGATGTGGTCAGAATCTCTTTCTCTTTTACAGCCTTGCATTTTCCTTTGTTTTTTGATGTTACTTTCATGTTGATATTCTTTTTTTCAAGGGATGCACTTGATAAATCCGATATAAAAGACGCTATTGGGTCATGTTTAGTATAGGCGACATTACTTTCTATCTCTAAGCATGTGGATTTCTCCTTCAGAGTTCTTTTACCACAGTTTTTCCTTTTCTGGTTTCTTTGTAAGTTATCATTCAAAGACATGCTGAGGCTATTTTTGTTGGTTGACATTTTTTCATTTGTTGTCAGTCTCTCATCCATAGTTATATTTTTGTTTTTGATCTTTTTGTCTAGCCTGTTTTGTGATCTGCTTTTTAACAAAGTTATATTAACATTGGGTTCTGAGATCACATCTGTGATCTTAGAATCTAACTTGGCCACCAACATTTTCGGTTTTAATCTCTTGCGTTTTCTCTTGCCCTTCACCATCCCATCTATTGGCAGGTTTTCAGCAGGATTTGGACGTTTATGAGCCACTTCTTTGATTACCTCGACCGAATCAGTCTGTGTCTTCTTTATTGTTTTGCATTTGTTCTTCCTCTTTTCCTTTATATTGTCCCCTGGGCTTTTAGTCAATGAAATGGTGAGTTCATTTTCATGTTTCATGAGATTATCAGCCATCCATGTGGCATCTTCCATGGATGTTGCCTTTCTTACCTTCCCCCCTTTAGCGAAACGCTGCTTTTTGCCCATCAATTTCACATGGTAAGTAATCAAAGAGAGAGTCGAGGTGCCTTCAGGATTTGCTACTTCTTTAATACTCGTAGCAGCATGAACTGATTTGTCTGCCTTCATGTGTTTCTGTTTTCTATCCATATTTTCAACCATAGCCTTGTAGTTTAAAGTTTGACCTTGTGTTCGTGTTGATCTTCTCACAGGGTGTGTTAATACATTGGATTCTGTGATTTTTGAGTCTTTCTTCCTTTTTCCTAGTTTGCAGGAAGTCAGAGGAAGACATGGAAGAACTTGTTGCTGGGAAGATAGTACATCCCCTTCATTGACATTAGACAGTTTGGTGTTTAAGTCATTGTTTGATTCCACCTCCTGTGCTATAGCTAACAATCTAGCTATTCGCATCAGCGTCTTTTTCTTGAACGGTCTGCCCGCCTTCCTCTTTGGTTTTAGCAACTCCTTGATGCCCATGTATCCAGAGGTGTCCCTAGTACGGCTTGTTTCTGTACCTGTTGTACATGCAGTCTCTATGGTGTTTGCACCTCCTTTATTACAATCTCTTGTGTCTTCCTGAGCCTTTTGAGTAAAATCTTGTCCCAAGGAACAAACTGTTTCAGCCTTTGATGATGCTGTGCCATTGCAGTCTTCTGCTATCTTAGCAAATGACTTTTCTTTCATGTCGTTGTTTCCTTGTCTCGACTCTTGGTTTGTTCTTTTCTTTTCAGAGGTTGTTTCAGGTACATCTTGGGTGGGTACTGGCATTGGGTTATCATTAATGTCCAAGTGCTTTTTAATTTCTTCTTTAGAAACGATTGAGGCGCCTTTAGTGGATTTCTTTGGTATTTTGGATGCAGATACTGGCCTGGGAAGTACTAGGGCATCTTGCTCCAAAACAGGGTCCTCCTGCAACTGTGGTGTAGTTGTAGAGTTCACCGTTGTTGCTCTATTTAATTTGGACTCTTCTTTCATAATCTTTTTGTTGACTGAAAGAATCCTTTTACTTTTGAATGTTTTGTCCAATTCCGTTGTTTGTGTTGCTGTTTGACTTGCACATACAACGTCCACTGAGTTTGTTGAATGCAACTTTTCTTTGCAGCCATCATCTCCTTCGTCTTGGACAGGGTGTGTTTGAGTAATTAGGACCCTTTGAGAATTATTTGAAGGAACTGATTCGAAATTGCTTCCTTTCTGTGTGGCACAGACCTCATAGTATCTGGCCTTTGGCATTGCTGTGGTCTCACAATCCCACCCATGAGCGATTGCTAAGAGTTTTGCCATCCTCATGAGGGTTTTCTTCTTGCAGCGCCGACCAGGTTTGCGCTTCTGCTGCTCCTGCATTTGATGAAGAATGGAGCTATAGGACATTGTCTCTTCCTTGCACTCCGTTTGACTGCTCAAAGATGAAAGATCCATCATACATTCAATATCAGCTTCTTCTTCAGCTTTCTCCATGATGACAATCTTTCAATCCTAAAATGTATATTTTCCCTCAACATTTAAGTTGACTGAATGCGCTCCTAATGGGATGTTATGTGTGACATTGATTTTTGACACTGTAAATGTTTCTACTACAGCAGTCTGCAATAAAGGGTAGATGGCTGGTGAGATTGTGTGTTTATCAGCAGTCCTCTCCAAGGAATGCCGTGCTCCAGTGTGCGGCGCGCAAAACAAATCCACTCTTCTCAGCCAGTGCAATTGGCTACTGAAAGAGAAGCAAAATATTAAAATCTAAAGGTTTATGATTGAAAAGGCCCTAAGAATTGAAGCATGCTATTTAACTGAAGATTACCTACATTTGGTCCTTTTTGCTGACAATTATTCAGACAGTGGTGGATTACTTCTCTGTTCCTTCCTCTCATCTAGTCTCGGTCCTTTCTCATATGCCAGGGGCCTTCAATGTTTTTCAGGCCAAGGAAGCTGAGAGAGAGATGAAGCAGGGACCCCCAGGTTAGACTTTTTCATATATTTCATAGATATTTTCATATAGACTTGTTTGACAGCACTACCATTAGTAATGTCACTATTGTGTACATTTATGTTTGCACATTATCTTTTCTATTAATATGCAGGATTTATGTTCATGTGTATTTTCAGACATTTAACCATTTAAACCCTCTGTACTCTGTACTAGTAAACTTCACCTTTGGCTCTGTACGTGGTCTGCTCTTTTTTCCTTCTACACCAGATCTCTTTCCAAAAAATAGCCGATATACAAGGTCACACATTGTGGGCTTGTAGATCTGATATTTTCGGCATATGTTCCCCTCAGAATGCTAGGATTCAAGTGGTTTATGTAAAGTTCCTATTACACAGAGATTTGGGATAACTCTGAGAACCCCCTAAGGGTCCCCAACCCCCAGATGAAGGCCCATGTCATAGCCTATGCAACTTGTAAAATCCCTTCAGTATAAGATATTAGATGAAATGGATGAATCCAGCTGCAGTCAGGCGCTTACATTTTACACTTATGATTTTTTTTCCTGGATGAAAACTAGTAGTGTAAAGCACAGAGGATCCATGCTCTAGTTGGGTAGGTAAATGCTAGAAGACTTTACATTTTTGAACGCTAACAAATACAAATTCTGTCTGGCACATGAAGGACTGGTGGTCCAGTGATCTAACAAATGTCACCAAGTAACCAAGTACTTTTGAAGTAGGCCTAGTCTTTGTTAGGGTAGCCTTCAATAAAATGAGTTTCTCAAAGAGTGTTGTATGACCACAGTTTCTCTTTGATAAGCTGAATTAAGTTTGAGAAAATACCACTGTACACTGTTGTATGCAACAGTGATCATGAGTGTTGTAACTAGAATAAGAGCAAAATAGCCCTATATTCTGATAGTAATCATTGTTATAGAGTATAGACTATAGAGCAGGGGTATTCAACTAAATTGTTAATAGGACCACATTGTCAGAAACCCAAAGGGCCAGGGCCCGGACTAACCTGTGTCTGTCGTCCGTCCGTCCGTCCGTCCGTCCGTCCGTCCGTCCGTCCGTCCGTCCGTCCGTCCGTCCGACCCGAGAGAGGATTTTTCTTTTAAATGAAAAATAGATATATATTATTTTTAGTTAACCCACATCTATATACAAATTACATCAGCCACATAATTCTACATTCATTCAAACTCCTAACTGTGACTGGGGACAGAGGGGAGGGAGTTTAATGATCCTTACATCCTGATGTGAAAGCAAATATTTCCAAAGGGAAAATAAAGGTTATTTAATGGACAATCAAAATCATTTGGAAATATTACATATTTATGTGGTGTCATAATTAAAAGTAATGTTGCTATGGCACACTGTCTATCCAAGGCTGGATTAACCATTGGGCCTGTGGGGCCGTTGCCAGGGGCCCTTCGAGGAACTGGGCCGTGTGGTCATTGACAATTTACTACTAAATGTATACGTTAATTAAAAAAACACACCCGTGTGAACTGAGCGGTGGTTTACCCCCCCCCCCCTTCCCCCCTGTGTGTGTGTGTGTGTGTGTGTGTGTGTGTGTGTGTGCGTGCGTGTGTGTGTGTGTGTGTGTGTGCCTGGTCTGGCCTGGCCTGAACAACAGCGCCCCTCCCTTAACATGTGTGGTCATAAAAGGTACTGCAGGCCTGCAGGCTACATACAGACACACACGCACGCACACACACACGCATACACACACGGCCACGTATAGGAGACGGTGTAACCACCGCTCAAAAATCAAATGTGTGGGCCCCTCCTCTGTTGTCTACAGGTGCTTTCTTGGCCCACAGATGATCATCATGGCTTAAAATCCGAGCTGGGTAGTGAGCGTCGGGAGGGAGGGGGGTTATGGTGGAAGGGGGAGCCCTAAAGAATTATCGACCAGGGGCCCTCGCAGGGGGTTAATCCATCCCTGAGTGGTCTAATGATCTGACTTTTAGCAGAGAGGTTCCATATTCAAACCCCAGTCTACCTGTAGTTTGATGATGGAGTACTTTGGAATGTTCTTTGTGAAGATATACATGAGTAACTCAAAATGTCTTTGAAAATACATCCTGAGTGTGTGTTTGTTTGGGTGGCTTAGTTGGAAAAGCTCTTGACTCATCAACAGAAGGTCATGGGATCAAATCCTAGCACATCTTCAAGTGACGGCTTGATTTTTCTCTCCTTTAAATGTCCATTGTCATTGACAATGCATTGGGTGCTTAAAGTTAAATTTTAAAAAAAATACAAATTATTTCAAAGTAGAAATCTCAAGAATGCATGTCCACCGTACGCCATAAAAAAAAAGAGAGAGAGAGAGAGAGAGATAGATAGATAGTTATAATATATATATATATATATATATATATATATATATATATATATATATATATATATATATATATATATATATATATATATATATATATGTATAGTTATAGTTTTACTAAGTAAAAGTAGGTCTACCTCAAAATTGTATACAGTAGGCCTACAGACTATTTGAGTACATTTACTTAGTTACTTTACACCACTGCTTTTCGGGGCTGCTATCCATGGGCCTGAATTGATGGGTATCTAACAATAACATGCAGTTTTTTTCGGACTTCCATTAGTCCTAAATAAAGTCCTTTTGTTACCTACATTGTGTAAACATCCTTTCTGGTTTCGTGTGCGCGCGCGCGCGTGCGTGACAGTGTAATTATACAAAAGTGACATTTCACCTGATTGAACAAAGGAACCTACCATTTAGGCTAAACACAGGGTTGAAGGTGGCATGTTGCGGGAGGAAAAAAAGGAGGGGAAAAAAAACTAGTGAATCTCAAAACATACAATTAATTATAGGCTCCAAAATTATTCTACATTTAGATGAAATGAAAACGGACACATAGCCTTAATTGTCCTGGATAAATACCCTATTTGAAACTATAACGGTATGTTTTGGGTTTCATCATGTACAGACAGAGACACTTTATACAAAATGCTTATTTAACACAATATTGTCTACGTTTGGAACAATTAAGTAGCCTACTGTAACTGTTTATTAAATAATTGTTTAATAAATCGCATATTCTCTCTTTACAAATTAAAATTCGCTATTGTGCGCTGCTGTTCTATTGTTTTGCTCCATCTGATATAGTATCATATATAGCTTGTAGCTATACTCACCAAATACACAGTTAGGAATCACATCCTCTACGATTTCTGAGCTCCGTTGTTGTTATTAATGACAAGTCACCTGCTCGGTGGAAAATGGAACGGTAAACGGTTACATTTGAATGATTTCCAGTGTTGTTTAACGGACCGGAAACAGCCTCTTGCAGCGTGGCGCAAGCACCCTCCCCCTGGTAACCATGGCAGCTGAATGGATGAACTAACATGCATGCACTAAAGCAGTGGTTTTCCACCTTTTTCATTAAGGTCCATTATTTATTCGGCAATTGAGCCATGGTCCACCATTTCCATTTGATGAGATTTTAGCCTCTCAGACCCAAGACTAAGAATATTTTGTTATCCACAATTCCATGCTTGATGTGGTACCTATAGGAGAAATAACCTACAAGCAAATGTTCTTCTACTTTTAATTGTGTAGACTTCTTGTATAAATTAAGTAATGCAGATGTTTAACAATAAATGAAACCAAATGGAACCCCATTCTCAAGATTTCTTCCATTTGGTTCCATTTGGTTACCAACTATATAGGCTATCCATCATTTAGCTGGTTTTCTCTTGAGAGTGTAAAATGAAACGGGTCCATTTGGTCAATAGGGCAAAATGTAATGTAATGTAATGTATTCCGGATGTGGACCCGAATGCATATGGGTCCCCTTCTGGAATCAATGGGGGTACATTTCTTGTAATCAAATATTTGTCTTAGGAATGCGACAAAAAACTAAAAATATTATTGAACTCAAGTCCCCATGGCGTGAGTAATCAATAGAAGAAAAGTCATTTTGGGGGTGAACTACTCCTTTAAATTGTACCCATGCTAGTAAAGCAAGCCTGATAAAAGTATCAAACATGTAAAAAATCACACCCGTGTGAACTGAGCGGTGGTCGTGGAGGCTGCGCAACAGCAAAACAAATATACATGCATACATGCATGTATGTCACTCAGGCCGCCACTGCTATTGCAGTTGATGCCATAGACTGTAGAAAAATAGGGTTGATGCTCAGGGCAGACTAGACTCAACAGCACCTCTCTGGTCACCCAGGGTACTCAGGCTACATACACCAGAGGCTACATACAGACACACAAACACACACACACACGGATACACACACGGCCACGCTATGGAGACGGTGTGACCACCGCTCAAAAATGTAACAGACCCCCGTTGTGGAGTTCTGCGCACCCCCCAAAAAAGAATGTTGGCAACACTGGATGATGTTAAAGTTTTTAAACATAATTCTTTAACTTTATTTTAATATAGAATATTCATGTTGTATTATTATTTTTTGTCGACTCAGTCGAGGTTGTATTTCAATGGCAGGCAGTCCGCTGCCTGGTGGTGAGAGAGCCTGACCAAGCAGCCAAAAATGCGTGTTTTTGGGACGAGGTCGCAGAGACGTCGTATGGGCGTCCTGGTCGGACGACCGTGCCTGCTGGTTGTGCGCAGAGGTCTGACTTCCACGTCGTATGGAGGTCCTGATCTGACGTCGAATGGACGGCGTCCGTACGCTGAGTGTGTGCGCCCCCCAGTGGACAGAGTTTTGATTGATTGAAGACTTTATTAGAAGTTTGCATAGGAAAAGGTACAGTTTCATGACGGTACAGTTCACTGGTACAAGGTCTACTAAAAGGAGATCCATGAAAAGACTAAGCTTATTTCCACTGGAAACCATTGAAGTATCTCATATAACATTGAATGACAGACAAATAGAACACAGTAGCCTACTATGCAGTAGATATGTAAAGAAAAACAAAAAAGAAAACAGTAAAGGTGGTTGCACACTGCTGCGTTTTTCGTTGCGAAATGCGTTTTTCAGGGCAAGGAGAGAGAGATAGAGAGAGCAAGGGACCGAGTGGTGCGCGAAACGGGCGGCAGTGTGCAAACGTGATTGACATAACGTGAGGTAGATTTTTTTATTCACGATCAACCTCACGTTATGTCAATCACGTTTGCACACTGCCGCCCGTTTCGCGCACCACTCGGTCCCTTGCTCTCTCTATCTCTCTCTCTCTCCTTGCCCTGAAAAACGCATTTCGCAACGAAAAACGCAGCAGTGTGCAACCAGCTTAAGTCTAAACAAACAGTAGACCTATATAGCCTACAAAGAAGGGGCAGGGGAGGGTAGGGTTGGGCTAGGTTAGTTTTTTACCAGTTGCGAACGGCTGCTGCCTGTAAGTGATTTTTCAGGGCAATTTTAAAGGATGCTAGTGATCCACACTCCTTTATGACCTTCGGTAAGGTTTTTTGGTGGTATAGCAGAAAAAAGAGTTTGACCCTTTGTTGGTTTTGACTCTGGGTTGAAAGTGATCTGTGGCGCTGCCTCTGGTGTTGTAATTATGGACATCCTTAATGTTTATAAAGTATTTTGACAGGTACTTGGGTATCATAGTGGTAGTGTATCTTGTACACCAGGCCCATTGCAAGTTGCTGTAGGCCTACTCTGTCATCTACTCTGAGCCACCCCACTGCCCACTCTTAACTGGTGAGTAGCGGTGAGGTGAGTCTGATAGGGTTAGAGAAGGAATGCTGTTGAAAATACATCATAATATTAACCGAAATGTATAGGGCTGAAGTGGATAAGGATCAAATATGATTTGTGATAATAATCATCTACAAATTAACTAGTAATTTAAGTTGTCAAATAATTGGCCTAATTCACGGCCCGCCCACTAAGCATCCCACGGGTGCTGAAGTCACATTTTGAAGGGGTAAATCCTACAATAGCCTATGGAGTTAGCATAGAAATCGCAAATTTAATGCAATTTCCGAATAGTAAAGTATAAAATACGGCTAGCATGATCAAGAACACAAGATACTAAACGGCACAAAGCACTATAATTTACTTTACTGTTAGAAATAATGATTTGTTGGCTTTAAGTCCAGTATAGTTTCCCCTTCTAAATTGAAGTCAGCACCCGGGGAAAACTGAGAAACGGAAGTAGGTGGGCGGGCCGTGAATAAGGCTAATTGTAGTGGAGTAAAAGTACAATATTTGCCTCTGAAATGCAATGGAGTAGAAGTAAAGTATTTCAATTGGAAATATTTAACTCAAGTAAAGTACAATTACCACAATATTTGTACTTATTAGTACAATAACCTACTTTGCTTTACACCACTGACAACAACTGATTATTGTCCTTAATCTTGCCTTGGATGATCTTAAAAATAATTCTATGCTTAACTTGATCTATCAATAAAGGTCTCTATGCCTATATCTGATTGATTACAGTACATCTCAAGATTTGAACTGGCACGCTCGGAATTCTATGGATGTCTCATGATGTATCCATTGTGCCACCTTACCAGGACAGTCCATCTTGCCTTCTGTTCTCATTACAAGTTGTTCTTCTGGTATTCAGCCTGCAAATGAAGGCTTCACAATAAAATGAGAATGGGATTCAAACCCTCAAACTCTGGTTCGTATGCACATTATCACAACATATTGTGCTATCAACAGGTTGTAGGAACATAGCTTTCTTTCTCATTTGAATTTCTGTCGATACTTTCGCTCAAACTAGGTGGAGGTGACTGGATTTGAACCAGTACACATCATCAGTTTTCTGTGCTCCTTTAAAATTGTCCTTTCTTATCTACATGCTAACTCATGTTTTAAAGAGTAACATTCAGAACAAAATTATAGAAACCGTAAAGAGTTTATAGAGAGCATGGTGGCTCTATGTGTTAAGACAATGAGCCAGAGGTAAAGGGTTCGAATCCAGCCAGGGTATAATCTGAGATCAATTTGAAAATTGAAAGCTAATCTTTCAAAGACTGACACTAAAGAAACCTGTGATTATAGTATTGATGTATTATATTGCTTACTGTAAATCGCCCTGGATTAATAATGTCTGCTAAATGCCTAAATTGTAAATAGTGATTTAACAGCAGGCAACATTAACCTCTCTATGTTAATAGCTGAGTGGTTTGTGTGCCTGCCTGAGAAACCAGAGCCCTTGATTGTGGCAGGTATGATTCCAGGCCATGCCCATGCCAGCAATTGAGCAAAATGCTTACTTAACATCCTGATTGCTCCCATCTGCACTCTGCTGGGTTAAACTGAAACTGGAAGTTCTCCCTTGGGATAAGCTAGGTTTGTAAAATAATATAATCTAGAGATCCTGGGTTCAATTCCTGCATTTTAAAGACTAACATGGATGTTAGTCTTCAAAATGCAGGATTTTAACCTAGCCTAGGTTAAAATCCTGCATTTTCAGTGGAAAGCTATCCTCAACATGTTTCTATGTCCTAGGCTAGGACATAGAAACATGTTGAGGATAGCTTTCCACTGTGACCCACCATGGCTGCTATGTACCACATGTTGTGAGCTATTAGTGAATTACATTTCTCCATTGACTTGAATGGGAAAATGTAGCCATAAATCTCTTGTAGTGCTTTTATTTTGGGACGTTTTCTCTCAACAAGTTATGATTTATGGCTAGGGAAAATGCAAAAATTTAACATTTCCCAAATATGGAGATGACTGACATCATAGATGGTGGACGTCATAGACCACATGAGACTGACACAATATGCCCATATATGGGCATTCCAAGATATGGGCTTAATATTGATGACATCAGGGATCTCCATATATGGGCATAAAAGGGACAAGAAAGAAATTCATTTGCAAGTGTGACCCGAGTCACGGCAACCACACTTGCAATTTCCCACAAGAATTGCATCTGTCTAGTTTCCACAATAGAGGGTATGCGTGTGACATCATCATCCTACCTAGAAGTTATGTGGGATCGCCTACTGAGTGGCAAACCTTCTGGCCTTGACAGCCCATACATCCAAACAAAAAAGTAATATCTGATTGCATTAAACGTTAAACAACATTAAAATCACTTTGCCCCTCGATTTGCCATTCACTTTATGCATGCGCATACCCTCTAGAACACAATACAATAAACGAAAGCCCTTTGCCATTTGAGTGTCTTGACAGGGCATTCTGCAAACGAAACAAACAATTCTGTTACTGTTTTGTGAAAGTGATTTCTGGATGCAGATGCAGACTTGAATAAAACACTGCATTCTTATTAGGCATATTGAATAATGTAAATATTAGTTCACAATTAAAACCACATTCCACTTAAAACGAGAAAAAAAAAATCTCACACACCATAACAAATAAAACAAGCAATAGACACTTTATTTAAGAAGGTATTGGTTTTCTTGTTCAAAACCCACAACAAAAACATGTTCACAAAAAATGCTTGATATGCTGTACTTGTAAGGTTACTGCCTATCGAGCAATCTCATCTGACCCCTATCTTTTTACAGTCTTATACAATTTATATTGTCTCATTAATTGAACACAGAATTTACTATTTTCATGTTTACTCAACCAAAAGGTTTCTCAGTAGCTGTGTTTACATGGACATCTTTTTTCTAATCTGATTAAAATGAAGGTTTTGGATCAAGTGTTTACATGTGGTGAGATCAATCAGATCTGGTGTTTGGTCGGGTTGTGAAAAGGTGTCTACGCACCGATTAGAATTTAAATCTGGTTGAGCTTGATAGCGTCTTACTGGTAGGGTTTATTTTTAATCTAGTTTTAAGCCGATTAAAAGTGTCCATGTAAGCACAGCTAGTGAAGAGTATTAAAATTTAAAGAGGAAGTAAGAGGTGAGAAAAAATAAACTTCATACTGTAGCTACACATCAACATTCCGAGAAGAGTCTAGAGTGAAGTTGAAATTACTACGGCAACTTTGTGAACTGACAAAAAAATTAATCTCTGGCCTCAGTCATAACTGTCATAGTTTTAAGGACATCACACTGTCTTAAAGAAATGAAAGACACTAACATAAGGCACAATCCAATTCAAGTCCAATCTACAGTTTGTAACCAGCCAATAAAAGGAATGATGGCAGTACATTCAAAGCTTTGGCAATTAATGTAAAACAAACCATGAAGACATTTAACTGTAAAATGGCTTTGGGAGAGAGAAAATAAAAAGCATGAAATCTGATGACAAAAACCCAGTGCATAACCCACCCCAGGTTAAAACAGACAACTATATTACAATTAAACTGGGTGCTTAAACAATAGGCATGTCTGTTTTGTCTTACTCCTTAAAAATGATTAAACATCAGCATAACAAACATTTTCAATGTCTTTTAAGCACATTAAAATAAAATAAAAATAAAATTAACATTGAACTGAAACGTTAAAAACAGGATTTTCAGGAACGAATGTTTACGTATGTAAACTAGGTTTTATGAATGAAAGTGAACCTGTAACCACATGACTACATACCCTCGGATCAGGAGCATTATACCAAATTAATCACAGCTGTGGGTGCCACCACACCCTATAAGTGTGTCTGGCACCCACACACTCTTCCTCTTTCTATCGACTGGGAAGGCATGACAGGGCCAGCCTTCACCACCGAGTGACAATGAAGGGTTACAGGTTCACTTTCATTCATAAAACCTAGTTTACATACGTAAACATTCGTTTTATTTCATTTCAAGTGAACCTGTAACCACATGACTACAGTATACCAAATTAGTCACGAGGAGAGTGAAGTGGCCAAACCTACAGGTCAAGGCCATACAGGAGGAGTAAAACTCATCACAGTAATACAGCAGAACACAACCAATTGAGTTCAAGCATTTTATTGTAAACAACTGAAAGATATGTGAAACAAAATTCTCCAGTTTAATAGCATTAAACTTAAATATACCAAAAAGGTAATGTACAAGTCATGCTTGAGCACAAGCCAAGGTGGCTCAAGTGTAACTGTATTCAAAAATAAACTTAAGCATCTGCTACTACCCCCAGTACAGATGAGGCGAGAGCAGACGAGGCCAGATTCAGACGATAGAATCTGGCAACGGTAGAGGAGGATGCCCAGCCAGCCGCATTAAGGTGTCTACACACCAAACAGCCTACAGGAGACTCCTTCTGACTGTACACAGACTGCAAAGAACTGCAAAAAACTAAGCACTTATTTTTTATTTTATTTTTTTCAGACGACGCCGACTGTAGTTACTGTATGGCAGTGGTGCCAGGTCTGCTCCTTATAAGCAACGTTGATCCTGTTTTCCTATAATGTTGCTAGTTGTGTGGGTTGCTTTTGTTTGGGCTTGTTTCTGAAGTGTAGTTGCTTATTTGGCCTTGCTTTCAACATTATTTTATAAAATAACTAATGTAATAGAGTTCAGAGGTGAAACTGGTCGCGCTTTTGGGCTTATTTTCATAGACCTGGTCGCGTATTTCACTCACAGAATCTGGCAACCCTAACCCGGCCGGAGGCAGCTCTGTTCTCCGTGCAGGAGGAGGGAAAAAAAAGAAAACAACAACACGGGCACTTGATGGACTATTACTAGCCTACTACTAGCTTTGCTTTGGATCCGATTGGAATAGGAATTGAGAGTTGAGATTGAGAATATGGTATTTAGTAAAAATATGCGACGGGAAAATGTCTCTGGCTTGTTTTGGCTTGGTTTTGGAGCAGTAGTAAACTATTCTACAACTCCCTCAATCTTACCGACGGCGAGGGGCGACTGAACAAAACTGAGCAAGTCCAGTTTTCCAGTTTTCGGTCGATAAGGTTCCCGACCCGCTGCCGAAAACCTGACGATGAGCTCCCGTTCGGCAACAGACGCTTTCCGCCGCCGAATCGTCGCCGAATCTGTGCGGTTAAAAGTGGCCTTTACACACATCCTCCAAGGATGCACCTCGAAACAGTGCCCATGAAGTAGCCATGCCTCTCACAGAGTGCGCCACCAGTCCAGTAGGGGGGTCTGCCCCTGCATGTTCATAAGCCAGGGAGATCAGATCGACTATCCAATGGGCCAAACGTTGCTTTGAAATAGGTCTGCCCAACGTGGTTCCACCGTAGGAAACAAAAAGTCCGTCTGACAAACGTAGGGACTTAGTGCGTTCCACATAGGACTTGAGGACCCTCACAGGACATATGCTATGATGCTTTTCAGCCTCCGCAGAGAGATGTGGAGGAGGACAGAATGCCTCTAGCACCAAAGGTCTGGAAACATGATTCCTAGGCAAGACCTTAGGCTGGAAGGCCGGGTTTGGCATGAGGCGGACCATCCTGCCATCTTCCCCAAACCTGAAACACGCTGGATCCACAGAGAGAGCGCTCAACTCGCCCACTCGTTTGGCAGAGGCAAGGGCCAACAGGAAGACTGTCTTCAAACTGAGAAGCTTAAGGCTAAGACTGGATAGCGGCTCAAAAGGGTGCTCACAAAGAGCCCTGAGAACCACCTGGAGGTCCCAGGAGGGCAGTAGAGGTTTCTGGGATGGACGACTCCGTCTCACGCTCTTCAGAAATCGTGTTGCCAGGGGATGCGCTCCCGGAGACACACCATCACACTTCTCATGAACAGTAGAGATTGCGGCAAGATAGCCCCTCATAGTAGACTCTGCCCGGCCCAGGGCAAAGAGATGCTGGAGGAAGGACAGAATGACCGATATGTGACAGGCCAAGGGATCTTCCCGCTGAGCACGACACCAGTCCTTAAACACCTTCCACTTGCAACTATATTGCAGCTGAGTGGAGGGAGCCCGCGAGGCTTGCAAGGTCTTTACCACCTCCCTTTCTAGGCCAAGTGAATGCAAATGCTGCCGCTCAAGAGCCACACATGAAGTGTCAGTATCATGAGCTCCAGGTGACGCATCCTGTCCTGTACCCGGGGCAGTGTGAGCTGGCCGATCGTAAGAAGCCACAGGCAGGTCTTCATCATCCCGTGGACCCATGTCATCCATGGTCCCTGTGGCCAGTTCACCTGGGCACACAGTAACCTCACGCTCATGAAAGGAGCCAGCAGTAGAGGAAGTGCGGGAAACAGCATGAAATGTAGTTTCAGCTGGGGTCATGAAAGGAGCAGGACAATTGTCCTCAGCAGCACTGGTGGGCTGCGTATCGACAGCCATAGAGCCAAGTGAGAGCCTTCCCTTATGGCAGAGAGGATCTGGAGTGTCTTCAGCCCGTCCCTGGGCAGACAGAATGCTTTGTGTCCAAAACAAAATTGGAGCAGGAATGTGTGCAACCGATTCAATGGCACAGCTGGGGCAGCAGCTCCCAAATCTAGCAAGGCCGAAACATTTTCGTCCAGAATAACAGAAAGAAACTTTTCTATAACTTTCTTCTCCAAAACTCCTTGAAAGTGAGGGGGGCGGCTGCTGAATAGCAGACGGCACCCAAAATCCAGAGCACTGATCACCCACAGACAAGCGTTGTCCTGACGCCAAGCACTGAGGTGGGTGGCAAAAGCAGGCGCCAGTTGACTCGCACCGTCAGGGGCGCTGGCGGGGCTTGGCAGACCCACCCTTGGTGCTTCGCCGAAACTGAGGTGGGGAGCGCTGAGGGGCCCGCGGGGAATACCCGCGCCTCGCGGCTCCAGAGCCCTGGGTGGAGTTGTGCTCCGCAAAACGAAGCCGCTGAAAGCCCCCACGCCTCTCCTGAGGCCCCCGGGCCACTGGCCTGGACTGCCCAGGCTGGCGCAAGGACTGAGTCCGCTGCCTGACCTTCTGGGCCTCATCCAGCGCAGTCTCTGCTGCAGGCCTGAACACTTCCCCAGGTGTTATTGAGGCCTCCATGACAGCATCTTGGTCTGCCTCTTCTAGTCCAGACTGGCTCAGCCAAATCCAACGCCGTGCCAGGGTCAGTTGTGCCAAGGAATTACCGAGAACTGTGGCTTGGGTGGTAGCGCCTTGGATCACAGTATCAACAACCTTTTCCAGTTCTGGCAGGAGGTCAGCTGGGTCCTTGGATGCTAGGTCCCGTATCAGAGCCTCCAAGTAAACAAGCAGGAGTGTATTTGTATTCGCCAGCCTAGAGGCCATGGCTGTTGACTGAAAAGCCTTCACCACCAACCCATCAGTGGCCCGGCATTTTGCATTGGGGTGACGAGCAGCCCTACTGCCTCTGGCTTTAGCCCCCGCCATCAGAGCAAAAGTCGGGCCCACTCTGGCTATGCCATCTAGCCCATGCTCGGCAGCACCATGCAGGGTGCTGAGCGCAGAACGGGGTGCAGCAGCCACCCTGGGTCGGGCCCAAGACCTTTGTAGACGCTTGACAAAGTCGGGATACACTGGGAGAGGGGCCTGTCCCCGGTCTCTCGGGTCCCGGTCCAGCGCAGAGGCCCTTGGTGGAGAAGATGGGGGAGGCATGCCAGCAGTCACTGCTGCCCGTGAGAGCAGAGCCTCAATGGAGACCTCACCAAACACAGGATCACCCCGATTCTGCTGGGAGTTGGAACCAGATTCAAACTCCTCCTCCTCGTCATCCACCTGCCCAGAGGAGCCACCATCAAAGCTGCCGGTCCCGTCCAGGTTACCCGAGGCAGCAAGAGAAACAGCATCAGGATCACGATGCCTAGGCAGAGGAGCCCGTTTTGGCGGATCCAGAAGTTGGCGCTGTTGTGCAGCCATGCAGTCAATGGTCTTACGCATATCATCCAAGTGCCTCTGCATGAGGTATACTCTTGGGTCATAGGCGGGTCCCTTTTCAACCCGCTTACGCTTCCCACTCGCCTTCCTCCCAACAGTCGGAGTATGCGAACTGGGAGGAGCCGGACTCTGGCCAGGCGGCACACCATCCTCCGGGCCATTGTACTGCTCTTCATCGTCCATTAGGCAGGGGAAAACTGTCTCCCTCTGAATAGTCTGGGGAAACATGCAGCAATGCAACATGAAAATGTCAAGTTTCATTGTTGCAGCAATGCAACATGAAAATGCCATGATTCATTATTAAATCATTTAATAATAATAGTCTGAGGAGACAAATGCAGCAATGTAACATGCAAATGCCCTAGCCTAGAGTGTAAACAGCAGAGCTAGGCTACCACAAGCCTGCTCCAGTGCTGTGTGAATGCTACAAACAGGCTATGTTTGCAGGAGGAGGAGGAGGGGGAAGGAACATTACACACTTACCAAATAGTAACGTTATTATCCCTCACGCGCAACGAGCGCACAACCATTAACAAACAGGAACGTGTTATGTGTATGACAAACACAATTGTCATCTGCAACAAACAACACAGATGAGACAGCTTCACGGCACGACAAACCGGCGTGTTGAGAGTTTAAACAAACAATACAGACGATGAGATAACCTCACGGCACGCCAAAGGGGTGCCACATAGAAGGCAGCCCAGAGCAGGCTTCCAGCACCGTGAGGAATCAAACAAAGTCAAGAGTAAACAGCAGAGCTAGGCTAACACAAGCCTATACAGTGCTATGGAGTGCTGCTAGTAGCAGGAACAAATGTCACTCACGTACCAGTTACCAACAAACTGGCATTGAGTTCAAACAAACAAACAATACAGACTATGAGATAAACTCACGGCACGCCAAGGGGGTGCCACATAGAAGGCAGCCCAGAGTAGGCATCAAGCACCGTGAGGAGTCAAAGTCATACAGGTATAAGCTTACTGACCAGGAGAATAGAAAGAGGAAGAGTGTGTGGGTGCCAGACACACTTATAGGGTGTGGTGGCACCCACAGCTGTGATTAATTTGGTATAATGCTCCTGATCCGAGGGTATGTAGTCATGTGGTTACAGGTTCACTTGAAATGAAATAAAACAGTATTTTGTTTTTAAAAACAACCAGATTTGAACACAAATTAACACATATGGTGCCAACCCCGAGTTTCCCGAGTTTGTATTGGTACTAGTGCTGTGCCAACCCTGAGTTTCCAGAGTTTGGGCCGTTTTTGAAAAAAAAAAAACTCCAGAAATGTATTAGGCATGATCGCGATCGCGAAATTGCATGTTTAACCCCCATACCAACCCATTCTTTCAAACATGGCAGCCATGTTTGTTTACATCTGAAGAAAACATAATGGCTGATAAATCATGAATGCCTGCACGGATTTCCAAGCGGATTTTTTTGTTTGAAAGCTGTGAACACCATCTACACACGTGGTGCATCATCTAGGCATGGGCGTGCACTTTTTACACACTTGCACAATTACATGGAAGTCTATGGTAACCATGGCAACGCGGGACATTGGCCGGAAAAAATCATTGCAACATAAGTGTTAACAGCCCCACTGTGTGGTACCAGCCAAATTGTGTATTTTAATTAGCTTAACCTGCTGACAAGTTAATAGCGCTACAACAATTGATTATTTATTTATTTTCTTAGCGATTGTGTTTTGATTGAATTGAATAATCTAGATTACTTTTTGAACATATTTGTAATCGAAGATATGAAAAGTACTCAAGCCTAGAAAAAGAAATAGTAATGGACTGTCTCTCCCCCTTGCACACAAAGGTGATGTGACAACTGAAACGTTTTATTTCTCCCAACTAAACAATGATTTTGTTCATAATGATAAGCTTACCTTGCATACAGTGGTGTGGTGTGTATGCATTCATGTAACTTTAACTGACAAAAAAGGGGGAAAAAAGGAAAGTAAAAATCAATTTCAATTATCTTCTTCAGTATCTTCTACTTCCTCATGGGACACGGTTTCCAGTTCCACCTCCTCGAGGTGTCCCTCGACCTGCTCAGAAGTCTCGGGCTCTGTTTCATCTGCAACTATACCTTTTTTAGGACGCCCCCTCTTTTTTGGAGGCCCAGCATCGGTGGTGGTTTTTTTCAGGTGAGCGCCCCGTTTTTCCACCTTGAGAGGACGCCCTCTGCCTCGTTGCAGGGTTTCGGTGGCGCCCTCCGGAGGATCAACACGGGGGTATTTGCGTGGCCTTCCAAGTGGCTTCCACACTTTTGGTTTCTTCAGCTCCTCAGCTGAGGGCAAAGGGTGCTTCCTTGGCCTTCCCCTTTTTTTGGTAACTTTGGGTCTACCTCTCCCTTTGTTAGGTGTCAAAGGGCTCTTGGGAGAGCCCTTTGGCCGACCCCTCTTCTTGGGTGTGCTAGAACCTCCGTTAACCTCCTTCCCACCTTCCGGCTTGGGCTTACTCGGCCTACCCCTGCCCCTTTTCGGTGTATCAGAAACTTCTTGACCGGCGGCTGCTTTCCTAGGTGTTCTTTTGTTGGGTGAGCCAGAGTCAAGAGGCCCCTCTTGACTATGGGCACGCTTCTCTGATCCCGGTCCTTTTGGACGGCCGCGTCCCCTCCGAGGTGTTTGAGGGTCTTCAACAGCTTTGGGTTTTGTGTTCGGGTTTTTTGGCCTCCCTCTTCTCTTCTGGGGTACTTGGGCTCCACCATTGGACATGGACTCTCCCTCACTGCTCCCAGCATCTACTTGTCCGTCCTCTGCCATAGTTATTTCCTCTTCTAAACGTTCACCTTCACACGGGGTTGTTGTTGTCATGGTTGCACCTGTAAAACCAGAGATTGACAAAATGCCAAAAATTATGAACGCTGAATCCGATTTTGAATTGCACATGGAAGAGCCTCCACACAACACAAAAACCTAAAATCAATTTAACGCCCATAGAGAGCAACGCAAATGTCACTGTTTGTTGCAGAAACGGTCTGTTTACCACCAAAGTAGGCAGGGAGGTCATGTTGTAGGGGGTCATTTGGTAATGACTGTCAAACAGGGTTTTGGTACTCCATACCTTTGCCTCTATAATTGCTTTGACACATTTGTATAACAGGCCTATTTCTTACAAAAATCCAAATATAGTGTAATCAACATCCAACAATCAAACTCAAATTGGAAATGCATAATATGGGGCACCTGCCACAAAACTCTATATATTTGGTATATTTGGAGAGGTGAGGTCTGCAGCAAGGGCAGGTTTAAATGGAGTTAAGACGTCTTTTGAACAAAGGCTATAAGTAAAAGTTTGTCTTTTATAGAAAAGGTCTCACAGCATCCTCGACTGACATCCATCGGCAAATAAGGAGCAGTGAGGTATTTCCCCATTTGATTTTACAGCAATGATATACAAAACAGAACACACAGTGAACAAAAGATAAGAGGTGGCCTTAAAGCTGCTCCAATGACAATCATTCCAGTCAATTGCTAATCTGATCAAGCCAATTCTACTGGGAAAAGAAGGCCGGCCTTAATTGTGACTTAAGTTCCAAACCCAAGTTCTATTTCAAATCTAAGCATGGCAAATGAATATTCTTGATGTATACATGTGTACAGTGTGTACTGTACATGTGTCTCACGTATATAACCCTTAAAATATGTGTTGGCATCTTACAGTTTAAAAATAAGACAGACCTTGGATCCTAGGTATGTTGAGAAGTCTCTAGTAGATCCAGCCATATTCCTGACAAGAGGGCCTATTAAGCATCAGTCATATGGTGGAAAAAGTGTATTTACTCAAGTAAAAGTATCAATACTAGATGTACTCTGCTACAAGTAGAAGTCTGGAATTCAAAATGTACTTGAGTAAAAGTATTGGCATCAAAAAGTAGCCTACTTAAAGTACCAAAAGTAAAAGTAGGTCTACAACATGTTTGAAAATAGAATATGCAACGCGTTCTGAGCTTGTATATACAAATCTATTTTCAAATAGCCAAGATATAAAATAGGGCTAAAGTGATTTATGTATGTTTAATTTATATCTGCAAAGTAACGAAGTAGTAGGCTAAGCTATAATGTTTTCAAAATACATGTAGGTCTAGTGAGTAAATGTACAATATTCGGATTCGAGATGTAGTGGAGTAGAAGAAAAAGTATTGAAAATGTAAATACCTTAAAACTGTATATAAGATAAGTACCTACTTGAGTAAATGTACTTAGTTACTTTACACCACTGCATACGATCGAGCAGGAATGAAAACGAACAAAGGGAATTAAAACATAACATTGGGTGTATCTCACCTTTAAAATCGCCCCGTAACCCGTTAGCGTGTGTTTTTTAGACTATATCGTTTTACTCCACGATGCAATATTAAGAAGCAAAGTCGATGTTTACAAGGATGTTATTGTTGTGATCGGTCCTCTTCCCCGCCTATGTGAAATGAGCAGAAATAGCGTTAGCAGAAATAAGGCTTCCGGCTCAACGTAATAGTCTACCCCCAAAACCGGAGCAGTTACTAGTGAAGCGGTGGAAACGAATTAAATGTTATTTTAATAAATGTGATACATAATAATTAAAATGATTTGTACAAAGTCAGCATAGTGAGCATAACTCACCTTCTGTATTCTTTTGTTTTTGTTGTGATCCGCCAATTTTCTTCCTGTTTAAATCGGCAACTGTTTCCGGCTGGCCGTTACGTTTATTAAAGTCAGACGGAAACGACTTTTAGTTCATTCTTCTTTGTTTCACGGCAGGCAGGCTGTACACTGACAAGTGAATGCTGCCCTCCACAGGCGAGGCGGGGTTTACTGCTTTACCCTACAATTTCGAATAGGCCAGTACAGTACAGATGTTCTTCCAATATGCTGGAAATTCGCCTCTGGTGTAAAAAGAAATATATAGGCCTATATATATATATATTGATTTAAGAGTTTATGAGTTTATTAGCAGTTTGATTGATTTATGAGTTTATTGGCAGTTTTAGAAATAAAAACTACAGTTTCATGACAGCACAAATCACTGGTAGTAGGCCTATAAGGTTAACTAAAATGAGATCCTAGTAAAGCTTTACGTTACACAGGAACCACTTTGTATCTCATGTAACATTCTTTGCATAGGCTAACACCAATTACAAAAATTATATAAAAAATAGGGCGATAAAAACAACAGATGTTGGTGGTATAGCTGGAAAAGGAATTAGAGCCTTTTATAGTGTTAAATCGAGGTTGAACATGATTAGTGTTATTATAGTGGACAGACATCCTTGACCTTTTGGAAGTAGTTTGTCAGGTACATGGGTATCTTGGAGGTGTAGTGTATCTGTCAGCTACTGAGCGTGGGGTGGCTTAAGCCCGTATCAGAGTGTACGGTGGAGACCTATCCAGGTGCAGGCCATCATAGTCACGGCCCAGCGGGCCCACGGTGAAGTCCTTTACCCCGTCTAGACCGGTTCAGGTCGACCAATCAGTGAACGGGGTGTAGAGTCTGTCTGTCTGATAGTAAAAACAGAGAGATGTGTCGGTACTCGCGGTGGAAAGCTCTCCACCGTGAGGAATGATGTAACGTTGTAGTTTCATGACTCAAAAAGACTCGAAAAGACTACACCGCGGTGTAAAGCCTTCCACCGCCCAGGCGACTATGATGCCGGCTTTAGTGATAAGCGGTGAGGTGGGCCCGAGAAGGAAGACGAAGCACAACCTTAATCAGTTTTTCCTGGGCTGTTTGGAGCTTTAATTTTAAGGCGATGCCATACGAGGATAATAATTCCATAATCAATGAGTGGCCCAATAATAGCACCTCCTAGAGTCTTTCGAGTTTTAATATTGATCAGCGGAGCAACCCTATGCAAGAAACAAATTTGTTGGTTGACTTTTTTGATTACCTTGGTAGTAATCTTTTCACAAAAAAAAAATCACTGCTTGAATGGAGACAGATATTTTGTATCTGTTTATCTGGCCCAGTGGGAATGGGCCTTAATCCTTAAAGGGGAAGACCACCCATTTTCAATATTGAAATATGTCATTAATATACCTAAGAGGAGTTGTGTGGAAATAGAAAAAAAGTTCCCCCCCTTCTGTGTTGCCTAGAACTGGAGGATTGATTTTGGGGTTTGTATTGTAAAGTACAACTTGATGACATCACACTTGTACTTTACAATACAAACCCCAAAATCAATCCTCCAGTTCTAGGCAACACAGAAGGGGGGGAACTTTTTTTCTATTTCCACACAACTCCTCTAAGGTATATTAATGACATATTTCAATATTGAAAATGGGTGGTCTTCCCCTTTAAGTTCGGTTTGAATTCACTTCACCTTAGTTTGGTTCATGGTCATTTTGACCCGGGGGATATTTGGTTTAAAAAAACAATACTAATATAAATGTTAACTTAACAAATCATCATCATACTGTAAAGTTTTATTTTTATTTTTAATAAATAGATGGCTGCATAGTAAAATACAGTAAACAAAGACTAACATACCGGTAATCACAATCAGTGTTGGCACCTACCCATGCTTCAAAATATTGAGTAGACCTTTTGGTCATCAATGCTGGCAACTACAGGTGGCCATTCAAACAAAAGACAGGATTTGAATACAGTGTGAAACATAAATACACTTAAAATCTTAAAGGAGAGATGCCCATGTGTTGGTCTGAGTCTGACTGGTCAACTTCTACAAATCATATACGTGACTGAGAAGAATAATCGATATTATGACGAATTAGCAAGCATATTTAGACTGAGCAGATACTACACCTGCATAGTCAAACAAACTATTCTGACACAGCCTTGGTAACACCTACGGCCTGGCAAAGATAAACTGCATGCCGTTGTCTTGACTCATGAGTTTGAATTGATTGAATTGATTGAATTGAAGATGTTAGATTAGATTAGATTGATAGAAGTTTGCATAAGAAAAGGTTGTTTCAGCATCACCAAATAATGTTTGGAATGAGATATTTGCGACGCATTTTCTCATCCTTAATTCCGAATCGATGTGTAAGTTAAAGGACCTAGTTTTCTAGTTCGTCAAGTTAGTTGATTGCAACCATAGGTCGCAGTTTACTGTCAGAACCGGCACAGCTTGTCCGTATGTATATGTGTAACGCCTGCACTGTGGTTCCCCTGACACATCACTGTGACATCACAGGTGACATCACAGTGATGTCAGATACTCAGAGCAGGGATAACGCCTGACACTGTGGTTCCCCTGACACATCACAGGTGACATCACAGTGATGACAGATACTCAGAGCAGGGATCTCCATATATAGGAATAAACAGGTGACATCACAGTGGTGTGGCTGGTTCAGACAAGGATCACCAATGTATGGGCATAAAAGGGATTGTATGTTGTGATGTCATGGGAACCACTCTATGCCCATATATGGAGATCCCTGATGTCGTCAATATTAAGCCCATATTTAACAAGACTTCATATCCATATATGGGGAACTGGTCCGATATACATCACTGGCCAGATGGCCAAGACATGACGCGACCTCGCCCTTAGGGCCTCTTACTAGTTAGAAATTAGAATAGATTAGAAGAACCATGTGGAAAAGTAGGGATATCAAGTTGCATACATATGCAATGCATTTATAATATAAAATAAGAAATGTAACCAAATGTTATTCATTTCACAGGGGTAACCGTGTATGCAACACAGTTTCGATAATGTAATTTAAAAATGTAAATCTATCCAGCCCATAGTCATAATAAGTAGATCCAGCCATATTCCTGACAAGAGGGCCTATTAAGCATCAGTCATATATGGTGGAAAAAGTGTATTTACTCAAGTAAAAGTATCAATACTAGATGTACTCTGCTACAAGTAGAAGTCTGGAATTCAAAATGTACTTGAGTAAAAGTATTGGCATCAAAAAGTAGCCTACTTAAAGTACCAAAAGTAAAAGTAGGTCTACAACATGTTTGAAAATAGAATATGCAACGCGTTGTGAGCTTGTATATACAAATCTATTTTCAAATAGCCAAGATATAAAATAGGGCTAAAGTGATTTATGTATGTTTAATTTATATCTGCAAAGTAACGAAGTAGTAGGCTAAGCTATAATGTTTTCAAAATACATGTAGGTCTAGTGAGTAAATGTACAATATTCGGATTCGAGATGTAGTGGAGTAGAAGAAAAAGTATTGAAAATGTAAATACCTTAAAACTGTATATAAGATAAGTACCTACTTGAGTAAATGTACTTAGTTACTTTACACCACTGCATACGATCGAGCGGGAATGAAAACGAACAAAGGGAATTAAAACATAACATTGGGTGTATCTGACCTTTAAAATCGCCCCGTAACCCGTTAGCGTGTGTTTTTTAGACTATATCGTTTTACTCCACGATGCAATATTAAGAAGCAAAGTCGATGTTTACAAGGATGTTATTGTTGTGATCGGTCCTCTTCCCCGCCTATGTGAAATGAGCAGAAATAGCGTTAGCAGAAATAAGGCTTCCGGCGCCGATCTCTTTTGAATGCTTTTGAAACTGATATTATCCTAGATAAAGTACTATGTTCTATCCGTCTGTCTTTCAATGTTATATGAGATACTTAAAGTGTGGTTCCTGTGGAAATAAGCCTCGGCTTTCTAGGATCTCCTTTTAGTTGACCTTGTACCAGTGATTTGTACTGTCATGAAACTGTACTTTTTTCTATTGCAAACTTCTAATAAATTCTTCAATCAATCAATCAATCTCTTCAGAATAAGAGTACCCCTAAAGCCATTGGAAAACGTTGAAAACGGACAATTTTGCCATAATATGGACGTTAAAAATATAGATTCAGTATCTAAACGAACATACAAAATGCTAATTAGGTTTCTTTTCCCCAGGCATCCATGCTGTTTCCCAAGCTCAGAAGGAAAACGACACCCACCTTTGCTGCCTCTCTTGGCTGGCATGAACATTACAAAAAGCTCATCAGTTCCACCAAATTCCCCCTCTTCCCTGCAAAGATTTTTAACATCTACAGTACACACAACATCATGACACCCCCTATATATTTGTATATACTTTTTTTTACCTTTATTTATGCAGGTTAAATCCCGTTTAGATACCAAATCTATTTTTCAAAAACATTGTCCTAAAAAACACAACAGGATGTAAAAGTCACATTGGCAGCAATAATAGCACCTGTAGTAGATAACTCAAAACACTCAACTCATAATTGTAACAGGTAATAGGCTATTCCCCTTATTCTCCTCAAACGTTTTGTAGAATGGACACATTGGAAACACTACACTAAACTTTTCAGGCCAAGGACCCCTAACTGAGAGATGAAGCAGGTGCCACTACTACTACATTACTTTATAAAATTGTTAGAGATTATACTTTATTAGATTTCATAGATAGCTTCATATATTTTTTGACAGCAGTATCATCAGTATTGTATAAGTAATATGTTGGAATCATAAATGAAAGATTAGTGGACAATAATACCTGAAACACTTAAAGAGCTAACCCGGAATGACCATGAGGTCTGTAACTTTGAGTTATGGGGACCGTAAATAAGTGTCATATTAGATATTGAAGACTTGACATTCAGTAGTTGGGTATTATGGTCAAAATAAGAACATTATAACGGTGTGTAAAACATTTATGGCCCCTGAATCATGTCCATTTGTGTTCTCAGACATTTAACCACTTAAAGTTTTAAACCCTCAATTCTACTACTGTAGATGTATTTTCAGCAAATGTTCCCCCAAAAGGAATGCTAGGGTTCTGTTAATATAAATATTTAAAAAATAAATTCTCGTTAAGATTTGGCAGCTCCCCTGTAGTAACTATTAAGACCTGTGCCCTATTGTAAGAAAGTTTCAAGACAGTTGGAGAATATTGAAATGGCCAGAAGGAAGAATTATATAAGAGCAAAAAAACGTAAAAAGTTAGCAATCCTTAAATACATAACCCCCACTGATTAAAAACATATCACACCACAGAAATTACACAAAGAGATGCTTTATTTCAGGACCATAGTCTCATTCAAACCTAACAAGACCAAAATATGTTCACTAAAAACAGCATGAGTTTCACAAATCTAGATTTTAACATAGAAAGCAGACGCTAATATAAAGCCTATGGAGCATCCCTGCACCATGTCTTTTACAGTTTCTTCAAATAATTATGCGATATTTATTCGGAAACCATAAAGGTTTTCTGTGTATTAGCATTACTAATTATGTGTGCTGAGATCAACAATGCCAAAAGCATACAACACCTGTGACAGTCCATCGTTACCAGATCATTCAAAAACGTAACAAATATTGATATATGAAAAAAGATATATGAAAAAGCTTCAAAGCTAAACATTTAGAAAAGGTCAAGAGGATGGAGAAATCTCTGGGCAACTGTTCAATTGAGGAATAATGACTTTTTTTTTTTGAACAAAAGTGGAATAATAACTTTTAATTCTTATTCTTTGTTTCTCCCTATAAGCCTTTATTGTTAGGGATTGACAATAGGCTGCCAGGAAATAGGAGAGCGAGTAACACGCAGCAAAGGCCCTCTGGATCGGGACTCAAACCCGCGACACGCTGACAGGCTACACTGAGCCTGGGTCTGGGTGCCTGGACCACTACACCAGTGGCCCAGGCCAGTACATTCAAACCTTTGGCAATTATCACAAGACAAACCATGAAGACATATTTAACTCAAACTGTATTAAATTGGATTGGGAGGGAGAATTCAAAACTATTGCCCAACCGATGCCATATTTTTGGGTCCGATTCTGATCCCAATATTGGGAAAAAAAAATAAAAATAAACATAAAGCATGACATCATACAAATCTGATGACAAAAAACAAGGTTCATTTTAAAAGTCTTAACCCACCCAGGCTCAATCTCAATCTCACCTCACATCATTTGTTTGTTTCAGCTCAACATTTCACATTAACAAAAACAAAAAACATTCCTCGAACAATGAATGACATCACATGAAAACTGTATTACAATTAAAGTGGAGGCTTTAAAAAAAGAAGTAAAATAAAAGGAAAACAATATCTTGTATCACTTTTACAAGCAATACCTTGTACCAAGCATGCTTGTTTAACTGTGTAAATGATTTAACATCAGCATAGTCAGATTAACTAGCCTACAAGCAAAATAAACAGCAATGTCATTTTTTTTTTCAATGAAAGCATCAAAAGCACATTAGGGAAACAAAATTACAGTTTAGTCAAGAAAACAGAGGTTATGCAATACACCTAACCTACCCCACTGACAAAACAGGATAGTATTCCTATGTCGAAAAGCAACCAGATGTTGTGTCCTTTGTCCATGCGGTTAAAATAATTTTCACTACTCCAACAGATGTTTTATTGGTTGAATCCAGATTAAAAGGCTCAGTGTGGTCACCTAGCCAAATCATAGCTTAACTTGGGACAAGTCACTTTCATTAAGTGGGGCAAAGTCTACTTCTGCTCATTCTCCATCCTCTTCCTCTTGTTCCCCATCCTTCTCCACCTCATCTACTGCATCTCCATTTGTACTTTTTTTAGGGTGCCGTCCTCTCTTTCTTGGGGGCCCAACATCGGCAGTGCCAGGTGGTTGCTTGCTTTTTTTCAGGTGAGCACCCCGTTTTGACGCTTGGGTGGTTCTCTCTGCCTCTGGATCATCATCATCATCCAGCTCCTCAGCTGACGGCAAAGGGTGCTTCCTTGGTCTTCCCATTTTTTTAGGAGGCGTTTGGGTGGTACTCTCTGCCTCTGAATCATCATCATTCAGCTCCTCAGCTGACGGCAAAGGGTGCTTCCTTGGTCTTCCCATTTTTTTAGGAGGCGTTTGGGTGGTACTCTCTGCCTCTGAATCATCATCATTCAGCTCCTCAGCTGACGGCAAAGGTTGCTTCCTTGGTCTTCCCATTTTTTTAGGAGGCGTTTGGGTGGTACTCTCTGCCTCTGAATCATCATCATTCAGCTCCTTAGCTGACGGCAAAGGGTGCTTCCTTGGACTTCCCATTTTTTTAGGGTGCTTTTGGGTGGTACTCTCTGCTTCTGGATCATCATCATCATCATCATTCAGCTCCTCAGCTGACGGCAAAGGGTGCTTCCTTGGTCTTCCCATTTTTTTAGGGTGCTTTTGGGTGGTACTCTCTGCCTCTGGATCATCATCATCATCATCATTCAGCTCCTCAGCTGACGGCAAAGGGTGCTTCCTTGGACTTCCCATTTTTTTAGGGTGCTTTTGGGTGGTACTCTCTGCCTCTGGGTCATCATCATCATCATTCAGCTCCTCAGCAGACGGCAAAGGGTGCTTCCTTGGTCTTCCCCTTTTTTTAGGGAGCGTCCTTGATCTTCCCCTTTTTTTAAGTGGCTCTTTTGAGCTTTTGGGTCGCCCTCTCCCTCTCTTCCTGCCAGTATAGCTCGGGCTATACTCTTTGACTGACTCTTCATCGACATCGTCACCCATTTCTTCCTCCATTCCTTCCTCCTCACTGCTCTCAACTCTCTCTGCCAACAAGGGCTTCTTATCAGGAGAGCCCTTTGGACGACCCCTCTTCTTAGGTGTGCTAGAACCTCCGTTAACCTCTGGAGGATCATCATTCGGCTCCTCAGCTGACGGCAAAGGGTGCTTCCTTGGTTTTCCCATTTTTTTAGGGACCTTCCTTGATCTCCCACTTAAACGCTTTTTTGGGATTTTGGGTCTCCCTCTCCCTCTCTTAGTTGCCTTGGAACTACGCTTAGCACCTTCCGACTTGCGTCCGTACGGCCTATACTCTGATAGGTCTGACCCATCATCGCTCGGGCTATACTCCGAGACTGACTCGTCACCATAACCCTCCTCCTCCCCACTGCTCTCACCCAAAGACTCAACCCTAGTCTCAACTCCCTCATCCGAGCTGGGCTTCTTAATGGCAGAGCCCTTTGGCCGACCCCTCTTCCTAGGTGGGCTAGAACCGCTGTATCTCCATTCTCCATCACTGTCAGCAGCTTTCGTGTTTGTTTTTTTGGGGGGGCTTTTGGGTCGAGGTCGACGTCTTTTCTTAGGACTTCCACGTCCTTTTGTTTTCTTCAGGAATACCGTGGCTCCATCATTGGAAATATCTGAACCCAACTCTGATAGATTCACATGTGTAATACACACCTGTATTTGCTTGGACATTTTGGGATTTTCTCTTCCTGTTTTAACAGGACTGCCGTTGGACACGTCCACCCCTGACTCCCCCTCACTGCTTCCAGCGTCTTGTCCTTCCTCTGCCATTGATATTTCATCTTCCATAATTTCCCCTTCACACAGGCAGTCAGGCACACTTGGAAATGTTGTTAGGGTTGCACTTGCACCTGTAAAATCATAGATTGGCGACGGTTAGTTGGTACATAACCTGGCCATCAATCAAGTGATATTTTCATCTAGATTTATGTTTTATTTGAGAATCAATTTTATATAAGACCTGAAAGATTAACAAAAAAGGACAATTATGATATATTTGTGGTTCAACTTTAAAGGACAACTTTGTTTTTTTACAACAAGGGTTCATATTTTAGATAGTCATTAGAGAAAAGATGGGTGTTATTTTTTTTTTTTTATGATTTGATTTGCATGCAAGTGGCTAAATATCTACTTTTTAGACAAAAGAAGCCCATTACCAAGATGCACCACAATCTTTCATGGGCAGATGTGACTTATGGGGACTTGTGTAATTGCGTCTAAAAAGACATTTAACCATTGGTACGCATGCCCCCACCCACTGAAATCAAAACACTTAAATCGCTAAAACAATAGAAAGAAGTAAATGAAAATATTTGAACACTCATCTTTTCGTTTCTATAATTACAATCTAAAATACAAACCCTTGTTGTAAAAAAAGTTGTCCTTTAAAGATGTTAAACAGTAATTTACCTATATGGTTATTAATTAGTCTCAGAGAAACAAAGAACTTGCAGTAGGCCTATGTGTGATGACATTAAACATTTATTTTTGTGCAGATGTTTTTTCTTTTCTTTTTTTTTCAAAAAAATTGAGATTTTCTCAAAACAACAAATATTAAAATGCACATTACAAGGACATGCATGCATTCAAATCATGTTAATTTGTTTTGTATAGGGTCTACATTTTATAACTAGTACTACATTTCACATTTTCGTGAAAATGTGTTGAAAAAGCAGTGTAAACTAATGGAGGGGTCTGTCTAGTTTCTGAAACACAGGAAGCGTAGCATGGGGTAGCTAAGTTAGCCAATTTTAACATGCACAAAACTAAGTATAATAGGTGCATGCGAATGCAATGGGTTTTTTAAACAGACATTTCTAGATGCATTTTTTTTCTTCGTAAATACAAATCTTATCATAACACGCCGTGGCTGCCATTATAAATATATCCGTGCAGCAATGAATGGCTTATAGCCTAGCCTACTGTGCTCAACGCAATAGTCTACCCCTAAAACCGGAGCAGTTACTTGCGAAGCGGTGGAAACGAATTAAATGTTACTTTAATAAATGTGATAAATAATAATTAAAATGATTTGTATGAAGTCAGCTTAGTGAGCATAACTCACCTTCTGTATTCTTTTGTTGTTGTTGTTGATCCGCCAATTTTCTTCCTGTTTAAATCGGCAACTGTTTCCGGCTGGCCGTTAGGTTTATTAAAGTCAGACGGAAACGACTTTTAGTTCATTCTTCTTTGTTTCACGGCAGGCAGGCTGTACACTGACAAGTGAATGCTGCCCTCCACAGGCGAGGCGGGATTTACTGCTTTACCCTACAATTTCGAATAGCCCAGTACAGTACAGATGTTCTTCCAATATGCTGGAAATTCGCCTCTGGTGTAAAAAGAAATATATAGGCCTATATATATATTGATTGATTTAAGAGTTTATGATTTTATTAGTAGTTTGATTGATTTATGAGTTTATTGGCAGTTTTAGAAATAAAAACTACAGTTTCATGATAGCACAAATCACTAGTAGGCCTATAAGGTTAACTAAAATGAGATCCTAGTAAAGCTTTACGTTACACAGGAACCACTTTGTATCTCATGTAACATACTTTGCATAGGCTAACACCAATTACAAAAATTATATAAAAAATAGGGCGATAAAAACAACAGATGTTGGTGGTATAGCTGGACAACGAATTAGAGCCTTTTATAGTGTTAAATTGAGGTTGAACATGATTAGTGTTATTATAGTGGACAGACATCCTTGACCTTTTGGAAGTAGTTTGTCAGGTACATGGGTATCTTGGAGGTGTAGTGTATCTGTCAGCTACTGAGCGTGGGGTGGCTTAAGCCCATATCAGAGTGTACGGTGGAGACCTATCCAGGTGCAGGCCATCATAGTCACGGCCCAGCGGGCCCACGGTGAAGTCCTTTACCCTGTCTAGACCGGTTCAGGTCGACCAATCAGTGAACGGGGTGTAGAGCCTGTCTGTCTGATAGTAAAAACAGAGAGATGTGTCGGTACTCGCGGTGGAAAGCTCTCCACCGTGAGGAATGATGTAACGTTGTAGTTTCATGACTCAAAAAGACTCGAAAAGACTACACCGCGGTGTAAAGCCTTCCACCGCCCAGGCGACTATGATGCCGGCTTTAGTGATAAGCGGTGAGGTGGGCCCGAGAAGGAATACCAAGCACAACCTTAATCAGTTTTTCCTGGGCTGTTTGGAGCTTTAATTTTAAGGCGATGCCATACGAGGATAATAATTCCATAATCAATGAGTGGCCCAATAATAGCACCTCCTAGAGTCTTTCGAGTTTTAATATTGATCAGCGGAGCAACCCTATGCAAGAAACGAATTTGTTGGTTGACTTTTTTGATTACCTTGGTAGTAATCTTTTCACACAAAAAAAATCACTGCTTGAATGGAGACAGATATTTTTTATCTGTTTATCTGGCCCAGTGGGAAAGGGCCTTAATCCTTAAAGGGGAAGACCACCCATTTTCAATATTGAAATATGTCATTAATATACCTTAGAGGAGTTGTGTGGAAATAGAAAAAAAGTTCCCCCCCTTCTGTGTTGCCTAGAACTGGAGGATTGATTTTGGGGTTTGTATTGTAAAGTACAACTTGATGACATCACACTTGTACTTTACAATACAAACCCCAAAATAATCCTCCAGTTCTAGGCAACACAGAAGGGGGGGAACTTTTTTTCTATTTCCACACAACTCCTCTAAGGTATATTAATGACATATTTCAATATTGAAAATGGGTGGTCTTCCCCTTTAAGTTCGGTTTGAATTCACTTCACCTTAGTTTGGTTCATGGTCATTTTGACCCGGGGGATATTTGGTTTAAAAAAACAATACTAATATAAATGTTAACTTAACAAATCATCATCATACTGTAAAGTTTTATTTTTATTTTTAATAAATAGATGGCTGCATAGTAAAATACAGCTTGCCTCTTTCCTCTTCTGCCAACTTGCCACTGGATCTCCAGCCATACTCTATGATCTCTAGTTGTTCTCTGAAAATGCTCAATGCTCAACACTCAAATTTTCCTAGTTGGACAGTTGGATATATAATTTCTTTTTTTAGAGATATCTTGGCCACACTGTCATATATTTCATTGCCTTCGACCCCAGAGTGCCATGCAAGCTCCCCCCCCCCCCCCCAAAAAAACAACAACAACGTTGCAGCCAATTCTCTCTATGCTGTACATACAACACATAATCTCTCTGATAAAGTCAGAGCGAGCCTTTGATTCCCCACCTCTCACAGCCACCAGAGCAGCCGCAGAATCTGAGCATATAATACCTTTTGCAGGTTTGACCTCCTCTATCCACCACATGGCCCATAAAATTGCCAATAGTTTAGCTGAAAAGACAGACATGTATGCCAAATCTGACCCTCCTCCACATACTGTACATCTCACAGTTTTCCCAGAGACGGGGTCCTACTCCAGTCCTTAGACCTGTCAGTAAATAAATATCTGCACATATTCATTCTTGAACTGACCCAGGTACCAATGCACATTATCACTTGAAAGCTCGCCTTTCCGGAGCAACAGGACAGATCCACTTCTAGCTCTGGGAGAAACCAAAAAGGAACAGGAGACCACATTGACGGCATAGCTCAGGGGTAGAGAAACCGTTATTAGAGCACGAAGGGTTCCCAGTTTGAATCCAGGCTCCCCCTGAGTTAATGTCGAAGAGTCCTTGGGCAAGACTCTGAACCCCTAATTGCTCCCGGTGAGTAGGTTGGTGCCTTGCATGGTTTCCTCTGCCACCGGTGTATGAATGTGTGCGTGAATGGGTGAATGTAATCTCTGTAAAGCGCTTTGGATAAAAGCGCTATATAAATGCACCATTTACCATTTATTGACGAAATAATATTTCCAATGTTTACTGCAAGCAGTTTTATTTTTATGTGGTGAAAAAGGGTTGCTTTTTCCTCCTTGCCTATGAACTCCCAACAATCCTCCAATATGCATTTAGCTGCAGAGCTGTATTTTGAAACCCATTTAATATAACCTCCCCCATTTCAACCAGCAAGGCCGGAATAGGAGTCGTTTTAAAAGCTCCACTGAGCCCTGAGGTGTGCCATTTTCAATGTCAACAGTTTCAGCCACAACTCCTCCAACTCTCACTTGAATAGACCTATTGTTAAGGAAATCCTTTATCCAATAAAACCCTCCTCTACTCCCTCCACAGTCATATGCTTTTTCGATATCCAAGAATACCCTCATTACTGCTTCCTTTTTATTGATAATAAAGACCTTCCTGATATCCTGATATAAAACTGCTATAGACTAGTACATTGTGCTTCTCCCAACTCTGAAATCATTTTGATAGTTCACAAAAAGAATTATTAACTTCTAGAAAAAATATCAGTCTATTTGTGACCATTCTTTCCATCACCTTACACAGCACAGATCTTAAAGGAGTAGTTCACCCCCAAAATGACCTTTTTTCCCCTATTGATTACTCATGCCATGGAGACTTGAGTTCAATAATATTTTTTCGTATTTGTCGCATTCCTAAGACAAAGATTTGATTATAGTGAATTTACCCCCATTGATTCTGGATGGGGACCCAAATGCATTCGGGTCCCCATCCAGAATCAATGGGGGTACATTTATTGTAATACATTTTTTGTCTTAGGAATGCAACAAAAAACTACAAATATTATTGAACTCAAGTCTCCAAGGCGTGACTAATCAATAGAAAAAAGGTTATTTTGGGGGTGAACTACTCCTTTAACGCTATTTGCCGGTAAGATGATGGACAAGATGGATCTTTTCCTGGTTTCAGAATCGGGATCACCACCGCAAGCTTCCATTTTTGGAATTCAACTTCCTCTCATAGTTGCATAAAGCAAGGATTTCATCCAACACAATATCATCTAATTGTTTAAGCTTTGCATAACTTATTCTGTCTTGAAAATTTTATTCTGGCCCAAACCTCCCTAACCGGTGTATCCGGCCTGACGTCCTACAGAATGTCCTCCGACTTTTCTTTTTGGCATCTTTAATCATTTTCCTTGCCATTGCTCTGCATCGCTTATATTAAATTGCATTTGCCTGAGTCCCTACTCAGTTCCCTACATGTTACATAGACTAGAGCTCTAAAAACTCACTGCCTCATCACATTCCTTGTTCCACCATGCCATGGCACTATAACGGTCATTTTAACTCCTTTTTGTGCGCAATCCAGACAGTTTTGAATCTGCTTGATTCAAGTATTTAAACATTTGATATTCATTTGATAAGGCACACCCCCTCAATTTCACCACTGGTACGTGGGTTACATTGGGTTACATGGGGTCCCTCAGGGGCATCACAAAGGGGGGGGGGGGGGGGGAGTGCAGTGTTGATTTCGTCGACTAAAACTATGGCGAAAAATGTTTGTCGACTGCATTTTTTCACTGACGGAAACGAAATAAAAACGAAATAAAAAACTAAGCTTTGATGACTAAAACTTAGACTAAATATATTGACAATTTCGTCAACAAAATAAAAACTAGACTAAAACGTTAGGGAGGGACTAGTGGAGAAGAGTCATTTTATGTTTGGTTGCTCTCAGGTGTTGCGCGCTGAAAATAGCAGATCCACAAGCTCACAACGCATCACGCTGCAACGCGTTGTGAGCTTGTAGATCAGCTATTTTCAGCGCGCAACCAAGTGTAAAATCAGTAATTACGATGCCATCAAGGCTGTAGATGTAGTCGCCTAAAATCTTATGATATTTAGTCGACTAAAATTAGACTAAAACTAAAACATATGTATTTTTTCATTAAGTGACTAAAATCTTGCTTCTGGGGGTTCCCTGGAACGAAATGTTTTGAGATGGGGGTCTGTGGCCAAATACATATAATTTTGGGGGTCCTTTAAGTGAAAAGGTTTGAGCACCACTGACATAGAAACATAGGTTCAGCTTTAACAGACCTCCAGGCAGGTCATTAAGGGGCTGTTCCACCAATCTTCTCCGAGGGACAGACCTTCATTTTCCCATACACCTGCTGGCTGGTTTTATGTAGGTTTTGCCCAGAAAGGGAAGAGGGGAACAGCTCAGAACCTCCTGGTCTCACCATAGGATCCCCCAATCTAAAGGTCACTGTCCACCAAACAAACTATTTCTGATGGGTTTTAGCTGAGTGGTTAGTGAGCCTGCCTGGGGAGCCAGAGCCCCTGGTTGTCCCCGGTACGATTTCCAGACCAGGCCAGCAATATCGATGAGCAAGACTACTTAACGCCTAATTGATCCCAGAGTGCCGTATAATCCAATGGTTGCTCACTGCTTCTAGTTGTTATAAATGCAAAGGACTAATTTCACCTATGTATACATATACTGTATACTTAATATACATATTTGGTGGTTATACTTTTAAGATATTGCTTATTTTTACAAGTGACGTGAGATTAATTTCTTATACTTCACAGAATAAAGTGGGGGATAAACGTATGCAAATATTATAATTAATGATATACCCCTTGTTTTACGATAGACGTGTTTTTTTTAATAAAAAATAATAACTAAACATTGAAATTGTGGGGCTAAAAATCTAAATTCAGACACCCAGGAATCTTTCGTCCTAGCTCTGCACTGCCCCCTTTTGGAGTGATGTTTTGACTCTATTTAGTACCAGTCTAAAAGGACAGCTTATAAGACATACAGCTTAGACCTACTGCTGACATATATTCAAAAATAACAAGCATGTCGCGACACAGCCAAAGATGATTGGAAGCAATAACATAGGTAGTGATATCTTTATGCAAGTAGGCCTATTCACAGGGAAGCCTCGCAACTGTAGGCTGGGTAAAATGTATAATTATGAATTTGGCACCCCTTACTTTCCACGAAAAGCTTTTGAAGGATCGAACCAGAAAGGACAAATCTGTCACTGGGAAATGGAACGGGAGGGGAGTGGGGGTATGAGGGAAGGGTATAGAGTGATGAGGTCAGCCCGAATGAGAGAGAGAGAGAGAGAGAGAGAGAAAGAGAGAGAGAGAGAGAGAGAGAGAGAGAGAGAGAGAGAGAGAGAGGTAGAACAAGATAGTGGGGTTGTCAGTTCAAAAGAGGATGAGAGGGAATCTGAGGGAGAATGGCAGATACGGCTGTAGGAAAGGAAAGGAGTGCTTGAGAGACAAGCCCGGCCCCGGGGACTCGGAGACTGTGCTGCTGAACTCGTTGCCCCGTATCAACCCACCCTACCCCACTCCACTCCCTCCCTGTGTGCTTTGCCATGGTTACCAGACAGGGCTTCCAATGCAGCCAGTTAATGTGTTTTTCAGTGGCAGGGGCGAGCTGGATACTAATGTGTCTCAGTCTGTCTCCTGCACAATCAATGTCAACTGTCCCAGGATGCACAAACACAGACAGGCGCAGAGCCAGGGAACACTGAGCTAGCCTCACTGGATAATGTCAAGTCAAAGCCTTTGTGAGAGGGCCAAATTGTTTTCATTTATTTGTTTGAAAAGTGTAAGCTTCAGTGGTTTGTTAATTGTTTTGGGGGGATGTCAAAAGAACAGGTCTGGGGTTTGAACGGCTTAGACAATGCTATATAACAAAGACAAAGCATTTTGACTTATTGTCAGTTAACAGCCTGATATAACAGTTTCATTCTGTTTAGCATGTTCATTTCTATCCATACCAATATTGTGTAAAAAAAAACATTTTTGTTTAATCAATACATATTTAATTGCCACAATACCAACAAGGTAAGCTATGACACACAACTGGTTATGTTTTAAAAAGCATTTTATTTGAATGCTGCAGTTTAGTAGTTCTAGTAGTTGTAAACAAGTTACATAACACTGACCCAAAAGTAAAACACGACAAAGTGTTCCCAGTTTTAAGACTTTTTATTGTCACATTTAGGAGTCTCAGGAGCATAAACCCAGATTTATTTCCCCTAAATCCTCATTAATTAAAAACATATTAACTAATAGGATGCAAAACTCACAATTTAACAATGATAAGCATGGCTTAATTTATCAACTGGAGGACCTTTATAATGTAGGCACATTTTCTGTAGCTACATGGAGATTATAGAATCCCAGGTGTAATATATGACGGGGTCACAACCCTTGGCTGTCTTCTCATTCAAACATGCTGGTGTTTATTTATTATTATTTTATTTTTTCACCATAAAGCCAGCCACAGGGCACTGTCCCCTCCAGAGTTAATGATGTTGCAACTGTTTTCTTATGATGTCTCACGAATTCACAACAGGTTAACTCATAATGTCAAAGATAGCACATTGTAAATTCTCAGATAAATTTGTATTTTTAAACAGACTAAAGTCAAAGACATCTACAGATAAATTCATACAATTAGACACTTCACTTGTTGAAT